>NC_050444.1:167708376-167888376 GCF_903995425.1 Onychomys torridus
TGGTGGAGGCAAGAGATGAGAGAGATGGCAAGATGGCTCAGCAGTTAAGAGCACTGGGTGCTCTTCCAGAGGACCTGTGTTCTGTTCCCAGCACCCACATGGCAGCTTACAACTGTAACTGTTAGAATCTATAACTCTAGTTCCAGTATATCTGATGTCCTCTTCTGGCCTCTGCAGGTGCCAGGCATGCTCCTGGTATGCAGACAAACACTCATATACATAAAACTTTTTTGAAAGTTAAAAAAACACAAACAAAATTAGTATTGGTACAGATCAAGATCAAAGTCAACCACGATACATGAAACCCTTATCCCCCAACAGGAAAAAAAATATTAAAAACTGTACACATGATATTACCTCAAGGCTCTGTGGGAGGTGCATGTTTTCCTCTAATTATATTAAAAAATGAAGCATATAAGCACTAAGCCAGCAGTTCGCAGGCACCAGGTGTTCTATGGTTTAAATCTTGTGATATTTGTGCTCCTTTTTGGTCTCTGGATCCTTCCTCTTGTTACTACTCTTTTTTTTTTTTTTGGTTTTTCGAGACAGGGTTTCTCTGTGTAGCCCTGGCTGTCCTGGAACTCAGAGATTCACCTGCCTCTACCTCCTGAGTGCTCAGATTAAAGATGTGTGCCACCATGCCTGGCTTGTGACTACATTTTTAAGCTTAGGTATTACTCTGGAGCGTGGTTTTATAGACTCTTGTTTCCCCAAGTTCATAGAGGCAGAACACTGTATCGCTGAAAATTCCCAATGAACTCATCTCCACCCCAAACTCCTAGCTACCCACAAGGAAACCAAATCTTGTTAGTAGTGTTGAAGATGTGATTGGGGCTTCACTGGGACAGTGTGTCTGCATCCTGGGAAGTCAGAGGTACAGTGGTCTTGCTTTCAGAATCCTGACAGCATGATGTTATTGGAAGGAGCACCAAGTCATCCCTCTCAATCAAGGCTCTGCCCACCTGTCATGATTCTTGAGCTTTGGGTCTTAAAACTATAGTGTGTTGGCCTATGAGCTCCTTACAGTCCTAGCTATGCTAACAACTGATCCCCAAGTGAGGAGCTGATGTCTGTAGGTCTCCCTCGAGGGGCAGGTAAGAGTGCTTTGACTGCATCACTGCTTCCCTGAAAGGCTGCCCCACCCTTTCCATTAAAGCCCTACCCTCCCTGCCTTGGTCCTGCCCTCTCAGTTATCCCCCTCTTAGCCCCACCCAACCTTACCAGTACTTCCTCCCTGCACATCGTTCTGTCTTACAGATCTCCCTGTCAGTTCCCCAGCATGACACTGCAGTGTCTCATGCTCCTGGCTGGCCTCTTGATGGGAGGCATGAGCAAGTCTACAGAAAGCAAGGTGGGTAATCCTGTGCCCACTGGCAAGAAATTGAAGCCTCCTCAAAGGCAATGGATCCTTGTCCCATAAGAATCTCAGTCTTTGAACTTAAGGTTAACTGATGTTAGCTTATCCCTGGTGGAATTCCCTTGGAGTCTACTGCTAGTGTTGGAAATGCCTAAATTCTGCCCATCATCTATTTTGTTCTGCTTTCTAGAAGTTTCTCTGCCAGACCTACTTATTGTTATAGCTGACCTAGAATCTCTGCAGAATCACCCTCCAGAGCTACCTGCTCACTTGTTGCTTACTCAGGAGAACTGATGAACACATGGTCAGGCGTCCTGGCTCCCACCAGAAGTAGTTGAACGAAAGCAGTGATACTCCAGGGGGCTGAGCTTTGCTATCTGGAATTGGGGTGACATTATTCTCTCCAAGCCAGGAAGGATGGTAGCCTCACTGGTTGGGGAATCCCTTACTAATTTGGCCAAGGCTTATGCACTGGGCCTTGATCCTTCCCAAGGTGGTATGATACTCCCCTGTGTCCCTGTTATCCTTTAGACACTCCTCACTATTAACCAAGCTCAGATCACAAGAAAAACCATAAATTTGTAGTCCTATCCCACAGGAGACTAAAGCAGTAGAATTGTGAGGGTTTGTTTTGTTTTCAAGACAAGGTTTCTCTGTAGCCATGGCTGTTCTGAAACTCATTCTGTAGACCATGCTGGCCTCAAACTCACAAAGATCCACCTGCCTCTGCCTTCCAAGTGCTGGGGTTAAAGGCGTGTGCCACCCCTGACTGGCAGGATTGTGAATTTAAGACCAGTCTGGCCTACATAATGGATACTTTTTTTTTTTTTTTTTGGAGATAGGGTTTTTCTGTCTTTCCTGGAACTTGCTTTGTAAACCTCAACTCAGAGATCCAGAGTACTGGGATCTAAAGTCATATGCCAAAGCCTGGCTGGAACCCTGTCTTAAAAACAAACATAAACAGGGTCAACAAGATGGCTCAGCAGGTAAGGGCACATTCTGCCAAGCCTGATGACTCTGAGTTTGGTCCCTGGAACCCACAGTTGAAGAACTCCTAAAAGTTGTCCTCTGAACTCCATGTACATGTTCATACTCATATATACACATAATAATAGTAAGTAAAAAAAAAAAAAAAAAGCTGAGTGTCATGGCACTTGCCTTTAATCCCAGCACTTGGTAAGCAGAGGCAGGTGGATCTCTATGAGTTTGACGCCACCCTAGCCTACACAATGAGTTCCAGGCCAGACAAAACTACATAACGAAACCCTGTCTCAAAATAAAGCAAAAATAATAATAAATAAAATTCAGAAATTAAAAATAGAGAAAAGACAAACAATATAAGTTTTACAGTTCTTGACTGCTTTTATAAAAAAATTAGGGCACCTGTATATTAATGTTAGGTTTGGGAAAGAGGGATATTTTTAAGGAAGTGTGATTGGACACAGGGTGTGATCTGATGGTCATTAATTAGGGACCTACCCAGACTGCTATTCAGATTCTTGTCTGTATGGCTTTGGAGACAAGGGCCTACCCTTTCAATACAGGGAGGGCACTGCTCTATGAGGGCCTTAGCCTTTCCTTGCAGGTAAAGGGCAGGAGATAGTCAAAGACTTCCTTTCAGCTCTCTCCAGTGTCAAAGTATTCTATTTTAGGGCAGTTTGTTCTGTGCCACACCATGCCAGGCTGTCCAAGGCCTAGGCCCCAGGCCAATTTACACTAATTCATTAGGTCTTACCCTTCCTGGCCTTTTTGGGTAGCTAGTGTTGGACACACTTAGCCAGATTCTAGCCTTATACTTGGGGAGTTATTCAGTTGTCAAATATTCACTGGTCACAGGCTCTGCATAGTCTAGACTTGGAGCCAGTGGGAAAAGGACCTATTGATTAGTGATTCATGTGATGTGACAGTAGTGTAATCCAGGTGCTTGTAGAAATAGCCCCCAAAGGGAGATAACCCCAACTCTGTTTGTACCAGTAACTTCCAGGTTTGGTCTCTATGTTTAGGGCTAGAGTTTTTCCAGTGCTTTGCCAATATGAGCTGCAGTAGGAGTGGAGTAGGAATACTCATTATTGAAGGGATGTCACTTGACCCTAGAGAGTTTTGGAGCTATGGTTAATGAGAAAGATAGGACCCTATTATGACCAATGCTATCCTTGGCATGAGCTAGGCACTTACCAACCTGTCTCACTGATGTCTCTCCTCTAGGCCCAGCAACCTGAGTGTTGTATGGATGTGGTAGACTTCAATGCTACCTGCCCAGGCACAGGCCTATGTGGCCCAGGTAAGCATCTTTGTTGCAAGTAGATAGGAGACTAGTCACCACCCCACCAGCATTCCTAGACATCTTTTATTCCTCAGTGACAAGACAGCTGAGGGATGGAGGAACTTGGGGCAGCACAGACTGGCATTGTACAAAGGAGGCCTACCTGGGTTTCCTTCTTGAGCAACCTAACCACACCCTTGTCTGGTCCAGGCAGGACCCTGTGAGGGACTGTTCTATAAAGGGTTGAGGCACAGGGAGAAAGAGGTTCAGAGGAGGAGGAAGAGGCACAGGGTTCAGGAGACTAAGCCAAGATAGCACTTCCAGGAACTTCCAGCTCTTGGGGTATCCTTTTTAAAAAAGATTTATTTATTTTTATTTTATGTGTGAGTGTTTGCCTGGTGGTGTGCATGTGGACAACATGCACACCTGGTAACCTCAGAGGCCAGAAGAGGGTATCAGATCCTCTGGAACTGAAGCTTTGAATGATTGTGAGCCTCGGTGTGGGTTCTGGGAACCAAACCCAGGTCTTCTTTAAGAATAGCAAGTGCACTTAACTGCTTAGTCATCTCTCTAGTACCTCTGGAGGGAATTCTGACCCTGGAATACCCAGCAATTTCTGGAGGCATTTTTGGTCATCACAGCTGGTGCTAAGTGAGTTGAGGAGGATGCTTCTAGCATCTGAAGGTGGAGGCCAGGGTGCTGTTCACTAGCCTCAGTGTACAAGATGATTCCACCACAGAAGATAATCCAGCCCCAGTGGCAGCATGCCAAAGGTGAGGTCGCTGTCCCACAAAAGGTTCTGGGACTTTCTGGAGGCAGCTAACAGAGATTAGGGTTGCTGAGAGAAGGCAAATAGGAACATCTTGAAGAGGAAGACCCAAGTGAGATGATACCAGGGCCACCCACTGTCTTGGCCTGTCCTGAGGCAAAAAGAAATCGTTGTGATAAAAAGGTGGTCAGTGAGGGGGGTCTTGAGGGGGGTGACTCTAGGCTGCTGTTTATTTTAGACTAGACTGGCCCAGAGCTGTCCCTTGATTTGTCAAGAGGCACCACTTGGCACCTGTCTTGAGTTCCATTACACTCAAGACTACATGAACCCAGAGAAGCTGCTCAGGAAAACAGGTACTCCAAAACATTGATCAGGTGCAATGGAAGGAGGACATGGACAAGATGTTGAGGCTGGAAGGGAGGTAGGGATCAAAGATGAGTGTAGTGACAAGGGAAGAGGGCATTATTCTGTAGTGAGCAGAGAAAATCTGAGGTGCTATCTTAGGGTTTCTATTGCTATGAAGAGACACTGTGACCATGGCAACTCTTATAAAAGGAAACATTTAATTGGGGCTGGCTTACAGTTTCAGAGGTTTAGTCCATTTTCATCATGGTGAGACATGGCAGCATGCAGCCAGACATGGTGCTGGAGAAGTTGCTGGGAGTTCTACATCTTAATCTGTAGGCAACAGGAAGTGAACTGTGTGCCACACTGAGGGTGGCTTGAACACAGGAGACCTCAAAGCCCATCCCCACAGTGACACGTTCCTCCAACAAAGCCACACCTCTTAGTAATGCCATTTCCTATGGGAGCCATTTTCTTTCAAACCACTACAGATGCCAAAGGGCCTTCATCAGCCTTCTAACCTAAAGTTCTGGAAGTTGAACTTTCCTGGATTCTTTCACATTAACAGGAGTGCGTGGGACCTGGCATCTCATGGGACTACAAACTGTCCAGAGGTGGCTCATTGGGTGCAGGCTGCTATGCCACAGAGAGGCTGGAATAAGGAAAGATGCCAAGTCAGAATCTAAAATCCAAGGTGGCTCTGGGAATAGGTACAGGGATGTAGATAACCACATTTGTGTAGGGAGACATAGGAGCCCCATAGGCCTTCAGGCTACCACATGTCTCTCTGGCCATACTCTTTCCCTGCATATAATTTAGCAACCCAGTAGAAGCCCATGATAGAGTCAAATGCGTCTCAACACAGGAAATGATAGTGAAAGGGATGATTCTGGGAAGAATCACTATGTAGCTCTGGCTACCCTGGATTTCACTCTGATAGTCTCACTGAGATTATCACTCTTGGTGCTAGGTTTTGTACTGCGGACCCTATATTCCTTGGTTTTGCCTTTAGTAGACACACATGCCTCTCATGAGATCTACTCATGCTTTGAATTGATAAGAGGAATAAAGCTAGGCCACTGTAGGAGACTTACTCCTCATCTTATGATTCCATGTTTGAGCAGGAATCTTTCACCCAAGTAGAACTGAGCATTTGGACTTTATTCCTGTGTGATTGTTTGCCCACAGCATTGGCAGAGCTGGAATGAGCTGATGTCCCTCTTAGACCACTTGTCCATTGCTGTTGGTACTGTCTCTGCTACCACAGAAAGGCTTCTGTCTCACCACAACTCATCTGTTTAGATCAGATATTATAACCTTCATTATTAAGGTCCAGTGACCCATGGTTTAGCTCTACATACTGCCCAATATCCAGCTTTGGCTTCTAGAACCCCATCAACATTTATGGAACATGTATGCCCATCTTTTGTGTTGGGGATGTTAGAAGTAAAGGTATAAGATGGCCTCCAGGATGTCCTGACCAGAGGGGGAAACAGCTATCCACAAATCACTAGCCAGTACAGGCTGGGTCACTCTCAGAATGAAGGTATGGCTTTGGTCAGTGCCAATCTTGGGTAGAAATTTGGTTTGATCCTGCTACATAGACCCTGAGAAAAGGCACAGGGACACAAACAAACCTATGTGCACCTGCCCCGATATAGAGGCCCAAGTGAGGGTACACTGCTGTATATAGGCAGCTACCTTGTAGAGGTTCTGGTGGATAAAGCTAGACCTTCACATAGTATCTATTAATTTTAGCTTTCTGTCCTAAGCACCTCTGGATGTCTTCAGGCATCCTGTAAAATAAATGACTGCCTTAGTGATAGGTATCCAAAGAATTTGGTTGAGAGCTCTATGCTTTCTGTTGAGTTTATTTCTTTTTCTGGAATTGGAGCCTGTGCCCACAGTTTTCCACATGTTAATGTTCCTGAGTTGAAAATTGCCAATTCATACAGAAAAGCTTGAAGAAGACGGTGAGATGACCTTGACTTACTTTGGCTGAAAACTCTCTCTTCTCCTCATGCAGGTTGCTACAGACACTGGAATGCAGATGGGAGTGCTAGCTGTGTCCGGTGCTGGAATGGGACCCTCCCCACATACAATGGCTCTGAGTGCAGAATTCGTATGTCTTCTCCAAGCTATCTACCCCAGTTCCCCTATACTTTACAAGGGTCCTCATGTCCAATTTGGGGAGAAACCAAGAGAACCACTGTATTTGTCCTCTCCCATGGCAGTACCCACCTTGCCCAGGAGTGTTGTCTATCAGTGAGCAGCCCCTTGGACCCCTCCCTGAGTGTTCTGTTCACTGAGGACAGCTATGGGTGAGAACTGCTCCTTGCTTTCTCCTCTCTAAATTGAGATGTCCCTTTAGGACTATATGTGGAAGCCTCAGTAGGGTCCTGGGCATGGCTTGGGCCTCCGCTCAGTTCTGCTCTCCCATAGTCACTGGCCGGGGCATGCAGTTTCCCATGAACAGAAGCACAGGGACACCTGGACAGCCACATTTTGGTAAGTCTTTTAGTTCATAAGTCCAGAACTGTGCCTCTGCTTATGACCTGGGGCTGGGGCTCATCATCAGAGCTGGTATTGGTACTAGTGCCAATCCTGAGCCACTGAGACTGTAGCAGACATATCCATCGTAAAGTTTTGGTTTTTTTTTTTGCAAGGAGCTGTGGTCAAGAAAAAGGTCTGGAGAGAGTCCAGCATCCCTTGGGGCAGGAGTCATTTGGCTTGAGTGTGGGTACATGTTGGGATTCCATAGGATGAAGATATTTCATGGCCTCCAAAGAGCTTCTGTTAATAGCAGCCCTCCCTGCTACCCACTTATGCTTAACCTTTGCCTCATTCCGTGCCCACTCTGACCCCCAGACCCTAGGGATTGCATTGCCCCATCCCAACTTGCTCTTATAGGATGTAGGCTGCTGATGAGACTGCAAACACATGGGCCATACCTCCTGATATGTTTTCAAGGAAGGGATAGGCCCTATTTACCTGATGTCCATATCTCCAGAGTCTTTAGGCCTACCTTAAATGAAGGCCTGGGGAGTAAAGAGTGGAAGAAAATGTGGGGTAGCAGTGTGGCCAGGCAAGCAAGAGAGGGGACTGGGGTGGTGCTGGTAGAGAGAATATGCCCAAGTCAGAGGAGCCCCATAGGTTAGGAAGCTGGACTGAACTCTAGTACAAGACTGCCTCTTCTGAGGTGACCCAATCACTTTAGGGACATATCACCCTGACCCTTATCCTTCAACAGTGCTGGATCTTAGGCTTGGAGTCCTATTCTGAGAGGGCTCAGTTCTTTCCATGGGTCTTAGAACCCATCCCTCCTCTCATTCAGAAATTGCCCTTGAAGGTGCTATCCTCAACAGTGGAAGTCTGCTGTACAGAACAATGGTGTTTATGGTAGGGGTAGTATAGACAGGACCTTAGCCTCATCTATTGCACAGTGCTAATGAGACAGAGCAAGATGCATGGAGTCTCACTCAGTAAGATACTTTCCAAAGCTGAGCAGTGGTGGCACACACCTTAATCCCAGCACTCCAGAGGCAGAGGCAGGTGGATCTCTGAGTTCAAGGCCAGCCTGGTCTACAAAGTGAGTTCTAGGACAGCTAGGACTGTTACACAAAGAAACCCTGTCTTGAAAAAAAAAGAAGATACTTCCCATAGCTGGCAGTTAAACTGTTCTGTCAAACTACTAAATCCCTAGCATGTCCTGACCACAAACAAATGGAGCTAAGTAGGAGGCAACTGCATCTATCAGAAGTGAGGTGCAGGCTGGAGGCTTGGGTTCTCACTCCAAGAGGCTGAGGCCAATCTAATAGAGAGGAGCTTGGAATTAACCTGGGCCAGGAGAGGGTGGGCATTATAATGTCCCTGGTCTTGTGGCTAGGCGTGTTGGGCTTGTAGAGGAGCCTGAGTGCAGAGCCCTTGCTCTGACATATGGCTGGTGCCTAGTATGGTGCTCAGGTATGTTTAGGAAATGGTGGGCCCCAGGGGTTAAGCAAGGAACACTGGACATCCATCCCCCAAGACCCAGCTCTCCTGGCAGCTGTTGGTTTGCCTGCAGGGGCTCCTCATGTGGCAGCTTCCCTCTTCCTGGGGACACTCTTCATCAGCACAGGCCTCATCCTCTCTGTGGCTGGGTTCTTCTACCTCAAGCGCTCCAGTAAACTTCCTGAGGTTTTCTACAGGAAAGACAGAGGTACTTCATTCTGTGGCTGAGTTTCTGCCTGCCTAGCCTCAGGGATACTGTCTAGAGCCTATCCCCACTCAGGGGATGGTCCCCAGTGGGTACAGAGCAGGCGCAGGGACTCCACTGTGTCCAGACTCCTATGCCCACAGTCACCAACACAGAGTGACTTTGGATGCTCTTATAGCTGAGAATATGAGGTTGGGCCCTGCTGCTTAGAGTCCCCAGGGTAAGAAATGTGGCTGAGCAGCTGTCCAAGCTCCAGGTGCTCAAGGCACTCAGAGCTAAGGCAGCTGCTGGGCATCAGAGTGACATGTTATTTTCTTCCCTAGCCCCTGTCCTGCAGCCTGGTGAAACAGTAAGTAACCTACTCAGCTAGGCTGAACAACCTGGGCTGTGTGTACCTGTGCCAGGCCATCCAAGTCTCACTTTGCCTTTCTCTTTTCAAGGCTGCGATGGTCCCCCTGCCACAGTCTTCAGGTACAGGCTGCAGCATGTTACGGGAGTTGGGTGGAAGGGCCTTACTGTGGGCCAGTCTTCAAAGCCTATTCTATGGTTTTATCCCCAGATATAAAGGTCCTTCTCTGGGGCCTGACCTGTCTTCACGTATTCTAAGTAGACTGTTCCATAAGGCAGGGACAAGGACAGGTGCTCAGCAGACATTACTTCTCTTCTTCTCAACCCACATGGTTTCCATGCTGTCTCCCTTCCTCAGCATAGGGCCAGACTCCCTGCTTCTTCTGTAGTCATGTCTAAGTCTAGTTCTGCTTGAGAGCTGCAAGGAATATGTTAGTTCTTGAGCCTTTTCCTGCCAGGCCTATCTGAGCAGTTGTAACCCACTGTATAGAAGAGGCCATGAGCACAGAGGTTGACTGGCCCATGGTTATACAACTATTAGCCCCAGAGAAGATTTACTTAACTTCTTTCCCCATCTCATTGTCTTCACTGCTCAGAGGTCTAGAATGGAGAACTAGTGACAGTGTTTCTCTCTTTCGAAGATAAAGTAAGTTCCTTGATGAACCCAGACCTACCTTGTTCCAATTAATATCTGTCTCAAGTTCTTCAAAGCAGCCCTTGTCCCTGAGTACCTTAAGGTGTTGTCAGTGACCTTTACCACCATACAGCAAAATACACACACTAGCCACTTCAAGAAAAGCATATCCCTTGATAGTTCTTGGAGACTGAAGTTAGAAATTAAGATATTGGGGTGAGAGACATGCATTCCAAGGCCTGGTGGATGGGGAATCCCTCATGTCTCTTCCAACTCCTAATGTTTCATACATCCTGTGGTTTTTGTGGCCACATTACCCACGTCTCTCTTTCCCTCTGAAGAGAATAATAGTCATTGATTGGATTCAGAGCCCACCTGGTTAATCTAGGATACTCTCACCTATCCTAATAGAATCACATCTGCACAGACCTTTTTTCAAATTAAGGTTATGTTCATAAGCTTCAAAACTCAGGGTGTGGATGCTATCCAACTCCCTGTAGAGCATAATGCAGTTATAGTCTATGCTTCTGTCTTAAGGAAGAGCTGGGCTCTGATCCAGGCCCAGGTACTAGGGTGTGGGGTCTGGGGTTCTGATAGGAAACAGCTGAGCTCATGGGCACCTCCATCAGAAGAAACCGCCTTTGCACAAGTGGAGCCTAATGAGCATCATTTCCTTGTTAGAATAAACACCACACATGGGCTTTGTGCCCTGTGGCTGTTCACTATGCTCCTGAGAGCCTGTGGTGCTGTCAAAGACCCAGACTTCACCTATTTCTGACTCAGCTTTATCTCTAACCCCATTTCAGTGAGGAAGCCAAGATACATCAGGCGTGAGCAGCACCCAGACAAGAGTAGGGATCCTTCTGCCTTCTCCTCAGTGGAGGCCCACATCAGCAACGTCTGACCTGGAAGTCAGCTGAGACTTCACAGCACAGCATTGGTGACCCAAGGCTCCCTCCCAACACACAAAGGGCCTCTGGCTTAACATAGGCCATAATTGGCTCCCAGTGACAGATATATTCAAATGCTAAGGGGAGCAGATCTCCATGCCATGAGATCTTCTGCCCCACCCTTACTATGTGGTCTAACAGGAGTAACCATCTGTTTGTGAGACCTGAGGACTCAAGAGCAAGTCGTATGGAGTCTGGGCCCCTCAGGAGTCACAGCAAAGTTCCAGCATCTGTAACAGGCCTGATCCAAATGGTCAAAACTTCTGGAGACAACCCAGTGGAACCCATGTTAGATAGGACTCTTTCTATCACCACCAAGCTAAGAAGAATGAAACCAAGGCCCAGACAGTGGAGAAAACAACCTGGAAACTGGTACCAGAGATAGGTTGCTCCAGCACTGGCCTGCTAATTTATCTGCTGGCCTCCAAGGCGTAGATTTCTGAGAGTTGCAGAATTGAGTGTTCTGGGTTTCCTGATTCCAGAGAACAGCAGAACCTAGTCTCCCAGGGACAGACTCCCAGCCAGTTACCTTTCTTTCAGGCTAAGTACTCAAAGTAAAATGTTTAACTATGAAGCTTCCATATCTGAACACTTGTAGGTCACTTGTGTCATTGGCTTGTGAGAGCATGCTGGTCAGTGGTCCTGTCTTTGCTGTTGCAAGCCTCCAGAAGCAGTGCCTGTGAGCTGCTAGTGTGGCTGGTGGCATAGGTCAGTAGCTCCTGTGGAAGAAGGTGCTCTGTTAACCAATGCCACCCTCCCTCTATGGGCCAAGGGTGTCTAGCATCTTCTTCAACATCTGGCCCACATCTTACTAACAGTGTTATGAGCTTACTTTCCAATACTTGAACCAGTGGTCAAGATAGCAGCAGTGATTTAAAGTTGGACCAATTAAACTAGACTAGATTTTCTCTCCTCTAGCCTTATTATCCCAAGGGTCATCTATTCAATGTGTATGGGCCAACTGCCCCATTGCCATGTTCAGGGGACAGGGAGTCAGGGAGGCAAAGAGGATACCCTCAGCAGGATCCAAGACCTGCCATCTGTTGTCTGGTGGGACTAGTCTGTGAGTATAGCACAGTCCATCTCCACATGTGGCCTTGGCCAGTTCCACATGTACCCTTCTCATTTCAGGAGGTGATTACCCATCTCATTAGGACTTGAGATAGAAGGTGCCAATGAAGTCTGGCATGGTTCTTCAGATAAAACTACAGATATAACTGGGTGTGGTGACACATGCCTTTAATCCCAGCCCTTGGGAGGCAGAGGCAGGTGGATCTCTGTGAGTTCAAGGCCCGTCTGATCTACAAAGCAAGGTCCAGGATAGTCAGGAGCAGAGAAACACTGTCTGAAAAAACAAAACAAACAAACAAAAAACAGAAAAAAAGACTACAGATACTTTACTAGGCTTTGTGGGGGCCACTGACAGTTTATGGATCTAAGTCACCCTTAGTGAAAGCAGGACCCTTTATGTTGGCCACTTGAATCCAGAGATGTTTCTCTGCTGACTAGTGGAGGATCTAGATAATGAGAGCATAGGGATTCTAGAAGTCCTGCCTATGGTGGTTTGAATAAGGATGCCTTTGCACGGGTTTACATACTTGAATGCTTAGTCATCAGGGATGGCACTACTTGAGAGGGATTAGGAGGTGTGGCCTTGTTGGAGGAGGTGTGTCACTGAGGGTGGGCTTTGGGGTTTCAAAAGCTCTAGCCAGGCCCAATGACTTTCTCTTCCTGCTGCTGCCTGTGGATCTGGATATAGAATTCTGAGCTCCTTCTTTAGCACCATGTCTGCCTGTGTGCCACCATGCTTCTAGCCATGCTGGTAATGGACTAAACCTTTGAAACAGTAATCAAGTCCCAATTAAATGCTTTCCTCAATAAGAGTTGCTGAGGTCATGGTGTCTCTTCACAGCAATAGAACACTGACTAAGACAATGCCCCTGCTTTCTAACTTCTGTAGCTGTCTTTATACATTGGTTAGAGGGCTGTGGCCCAAGATGTCTGCTGAAACCTGAAATGAGTTTGGCATCCAAAGAGCATCCCTCTGCCCCGCCAAGCCCTATTAGTCCAACAACCCACTTATAAAAAAAACACACAGACATTCATATTATTTAAACTGCTTGGCCATTAGCTCAGGCCTATCATTGTCTAGCTCTTACTTTTATATTTAGCCCATTTCTTTTAATCTATACTTTGCCACGTGGCTCATAGCTTACCAGTACCTTATCTCTTTCTTGTCATGGCGATGGCTGGCAGCATCTCCCCGCCCCAGCCTTCCACCTCCCAGAATTCTCTTCTCTCTTATCCCGCCTATACTTCCTGCCTGGCCACTGGCCAAACAGCATTTTATTTTTACAGAGCGGTATCCACAGCACTCTGCCCTTGGTCATATTTCAGAAAATTGCTGAGGAGTAAGATCCTATCGGGCTAAGGTGCCCAGACCCAGACCCTTTGTTATGAAACCAAAGACCTAGCCCTGAGGACAGGATCTGAAGTAGTGTAAGCAACAGGATGGAGTCTGACCCAGCATCATTTTTTTCAACAGCTTGACACTCTGGGGCCTAAAGCAGGGTTGGATGTTCTAGTCAACATAAGCACCTTAAGGCCTAGGGTTCTCCAGTATGATTTCTAATGAGAATTGGGAAAGAATGTTGGCAGCAACCAGGGAAGGCAGCATGAGAAAGTGGCTGCCAGTCTGGCTCCCTAGGGTCACAGATGGTTCCTCTCCCAGCTCATCCCAAGTAGCCAGTGCCCAAGCACTCTAAAATGGAAACCTCAGATTATTCCAGCCACTTTCATGTATCACCTGTTCCCCACCCCTCCTCTTTCTGATCCTCACACCCTTTCCTTCATTTGCTCAGTGATTTTTACTGGGAAGCACTGGAAGTGTTCCAAAGTCAGCCCATTAGGATGGGTGGGACAAGAGAGGATCTACAACAGCATTAGGAGGTAGGCCAGAGATCCTAAGAGTAATTACGACAGGGTTGGTCCTGTGTGGTCACAGCACTGGAAGAACTGACACAGGATGAACGAACCTACCAGATGATCAGTACTAAGCAAGAGGCTCTCAGGTCTTTGGGGATCTTGTCCTCACTGCTGGGTGCAGAAGGACACCATTGGTCAGACCATCTTATGTCCAAACAATATGAGACCACATCTACATCCAACTCTAAAAGATGGGGCAAAATGCCAAGAACAATGGTATTCCCTACCCCAGAATCTACCTGTTCCATCTCAGCACCCATGTGCACCTGCTTGTGGGGAAACCAGTTTCTACTCAGCTAGTAGCTGAGGCCTTGGGAGGAATTCTGGTCATAGGGCAGCCAGTACCAAATGAGAATATGCAGCCAGCCTCTCATATCCATTGTTTGGGGTCCACAAAGATGATGAGTACCAGGCAGGCAGAGATGAGGGATGAGCCTAAGACTGGGAACCTTAAAACAGTCCTGATCTTAAAAGACCTCATGCACTAGCTATGCCTTGTCTCCCAACAGTGCATCATGAGGCACTTGTATCCAGGTCCATAGACTTGGTGGTGAGGACTATCCTCAGGGTAGGTTTTGGGGCACTACTGAGAGGCTATGACCACTTTGGTACAAGAATGGGGTCAGTAAGGGCCTCACCCAGAGATGGAAGCCCTAGAACTGTGGGGCCCAGAGTGAGGAAATAGGAAATAAGGTTGGCCTTATGGGCACATGCTAACACAAATGTATACACGTGCGTAATGGTAGTAGTATATTGATGTCCACACACACACACATTGACTTGGTTGGTGATTTCTGTCACTTGCCTGCTGGTTAGATGGACCCCACTTACTGCCCTTGACAGTGTAGTCTGAGTTCTTACTATATTGACTGGAGCTCCTCCAAGACCTGGCCCCTCTGTCAGCAGGGAGTTGACTCCCCTGAGGCCAAGGCTGTGAGAAGCCTGATAGATTCCTAAGGCCTCATGGCATATTTGCCTCTGGCCATTGACTGTTCACTGGGTAGCCTTGGTGACCTCAGACCTTAGATATTCCTAGGATCCCTCTGAAGATTGTTCCCAGAACATCTGAGACTCCAGCTTCCTAGAGGCAGCATGTGACACAGAGTCATATTCTATACAGAACACTTGGGTGGGGCCCTTAGCAGCACTCCCTCCTCAGCACACTCATGCCCTTTACAATCCTGGACCCTTCAAAGAACTCCATCTCCCTCCTTAGGTAACCCACCTCCTCTCTGGACCTCCATTTTCCCCTGAGCCCCATTTTTGATTACTAGAACTTATAGAATTGGTCAGGAGAGCCTCAATCCTTCCAGAGCTCAGCTCTCTTCTTCTGATAAGACATTGTCCCAGGTTCCTACAATCCTCCATATCTTAGCTCCTTTTGAAGTTGGCCTTGATCATAAAAATATCTAGGAGCAAAATTGTGGCAGCTTCTGGGATCTGGACCATTGGGTGCTCAGTGGGTACTTTTGGTTGAGTACCTAAGGGCAGCCATTCCTTCCACCATGATGATATCCCTCCCAGCAACATACCCTCCCCACAGGCCTATGTGGAAGCTCCCATCTCAGGACTCCACAATTCACTGTGCTTAGCCAGAAGACAACTAAACCTCAGAGATAGGGAAGAACCTGGCCTGACCAAAGTGGGTGGGGAAGAGAAAAGACCACTGGAGTTATTGAGTCTGGTCATCAAGAAGATCTCAGTCCAATGGACCTGGGGCAGGCCAGGGGCTGCCTATACTACTGCTCACAGTCTCTAGTCCATCCCACTCCAGTGTGGTACTTCCTGCCCCAACCCTAGATGCTCCTTGCCCACCAACTCTTTGACCAACACTTTCTTCTATTGTGTCACCTGGTCAAAGCTTCTTGAGATCCCATATTTCCAAGAACATCTGAAGGCTAGGAGCTTCCTTCCTGAAGTATGGGACAAATGGTGCCCAAGCAAGTATCCACAATCTATTGTAGCCAGCCTGTGTCCCTATTATTATTTAACTTAATTAATTTATTTATTGGTATTTTGAGATAGGGTTTCTTTGTGTAGCCTTGGCTGTCCTGGAACTCGCTCTGTAGACCAGGTTGGCCTCAAACTCACAGAGTTTGCCTCTGCCTCCTGAGTTTAAATTAAGGGATTAAAGGTGTGCACCACCTCCACCCAGCATCTCTAACATTCTTAACTTGGCCCACCATCTAGGCTGTTGCTCAGGCCTGCCTAACCCTGATCTCTCACCCCTACTTCCTGGACTCCAGGACAAGGAGTTCCCCAAAGGCAGTAGGGTGCTGAAGCAGCAGAGGACATTGGTAGGCACAGGTAGATGGGGCAGAAAAGTGCAAATTGGGCTGTGTCTGAGTGTGTGCTAAGCTCAGTGAAGGGTTTCTGAGTACACTTGGGACTGGATGGGTACACTTGCTTTCCAAAGGATAGGGGCTTTGTCTGAGTATCTGAGCATCTACTTTCAGTCTGGAGTCCTAAGACCAGAGGCCTGTGCTGATCCTTGACCCATCCCGACTCTAACCCTTCTCCTGGATCCCACCCATTCTGAGCCTGCCAGGGAGAGACCAGCCAATCTCTGGTGTTCAAGGTGTTCAGGGCCACACCCCCAGCTGCCATTATCTGGAGGGTATAAATAAGCCTGCTTCAAAGCTCATGGCCTGAGAATTCACACCTGTCTCAGACAGCCAGCTCTTGGATGAACACACTCATCCTACCTCCCATTCTCACATACACACAAAAGAGGTGCGCCAGCTAAACCGGTACCACAAGAAGGCTGTTGGCTGTTGGCCTGTGGAGGAACACCTGCCAAGTGGAGCAGAGGCTGAGCCGAACCTGAAGGAGGGGGAACAAGCTCTGCTAGAGCTGGTCAGCCTAGAGGCACAGAGCTTTGCTGTGGCCAGTGAAGAGGATCATGCCCAGGAACTGCTGACTCCCAGCTACCAGGTAAGGCCAGCACAGCCTGTATTCACCTTTCACCTATGCAGTCTTGGGGTAAGGCCTAGTGCCAGGGAACTAGTCCTTTGAGCAGCACAGGTTGGGGAGGATAGCCCTTGTCAAGATCACTACTGCATCCAGGAAGTAGTGACATCAAATGCCAGAAGGTTGGGGCTCCATGATGTCACAGTGATGTCAGATGATTCACATAGACCCAGTGATGACTCAGCAATCCTTAGACCATTTTACTTACTCACCCACTTGGGGTTGACCAGTGAGGCAGGGAGAGGGGTAATCTCTGCTGTGGCTGCTGGGTTCCATGAATTATAAAGCCAAGGCTTTTGTAGTGAAATACTCTTTTCTGATCAGGATGCTTATGTCTCCTGAAGTAGCATCCTGGCCCAGGAAAGGTTAGTGAACAGTATTAAGTAGTCAGTGCATTGCTAGGATTCCTCTCAGGGAAGTAGGGTGAGCTGCCAAAGAAGGCCTGGATCTTTTACATCCCACTTTCTTGACAGGCAACTATGACTCTGATATTGGCAGAACAGGGCAGGGGTGTGTGTGTGTGTGTGTGTGTGTGTGTGTGTGTGTGTGTGTGTGCATGGGCATGTCTGAGGCAGCCTCACTCCTCTGGCCATTGGCTGGCTAAGGAGTATTTTTAACCCCTGGCCTCTGGGACTAGTCCCTATCCCTACCAAATAAGCTGGCCTGCCGCTGTTAAGAAACTTCTCAGGCCCCTATTAAGTCCCTCCCTGTTTCTCAGAGATTTATGGGCCCAGTTCTCTCAGAGACCCTAGAATCCTTATATATCTGCTGGCAACTCAGATATATACCATACAAATCAGGGACCCACACTGGGACCAAGTTCAAACCCATTCCACCTGATCCAGAGCCACAGGTAGTTCATGAGCCTGCCAGAGCCCAGCTTCCAATTGGTTCAGGTCCAGAAGACTCTAGCTAAGTCACTCCACCTTGGAACTGCCTTCTCCATATGGAACTGTTAGTATTCTATGGCATGGGTTCAGCCTTGCAGAGCATAGACATAAATAGTAGCTGCACTGGGCCACTTTCATTATCAGCAGGGGTAAGGATGGGCAACAGGTGTCTAGCCATCATGTTGACAACCCCTAGCATGTGGCTTCTATTCTTGAACCCTGTCTAGATTGTCCATGCCTGGGGTACCATGGGATTGTTGACCTTGTAATGAATAGAAGAGAATAGGTTACAGTTTGGCTATGGGTGGGATTTTGGAGGTACCTACAGGTGGATAGTGTCATTAGAATCTTTGGGTCTGATGCTGGATAAGAGAAGAGGTGTGACAGGCTGACTTTCTAGGAAAAGGGCAGCTCATGATGGCCTATCTCTGTTCCACAGCTCAGAATCATGTCATCAGGCCAGCAGGTGTGGCATACAGCTACACCCCAGCACCAGAGCAGCTCCACAGACACAGTGCCCAGGTCTCCTGGCCCAGTTGGCAGCCCCAGATCCCCCAGTACTCCTGGCTCAGAGAAGGTGGCCTCCCCACTAGAGTGTTCCATCTGCTTCTCAGGCTATGACAACATCTTCAAGACACCCAAGGAGCTCTCCTGTACTCATGTCTTCTGCCTTGAGTGTTTGGCTAGGCTAGCAGCTGCCCAACCTGCAGGTCGTCCTGGCAGAGAAGCTGTACCCTGCCCATTCTGCCGGCAGCCCACAACTGTACCTGCTGCTGGGGCTCCTGCACTGCGCACCAGTCGTCAGCTACAGGCCAAGATGCCAGTGCACCTACAGAGGGAGGAGTCTGTGTGGCTTGAGGGTACCAAACTATGTTGCCGCCCCTTGCCCACCACTTCTGGCCAAGAGGCCAGTGGCTTTGTATGTGTGGATGTAGGCCTGAGCAAACCAGCTGAGCCCACCCTACCTGCACCTGTCCAGGACCCTATACCCAACCAAGGCTGTCTGGCCCACTGTTGGGCACGATTTGGAGATTGGCGTCGTGTAGCATTGGTTTCTGTGCTGTTGCTGGTGCTATTTTGTGTGGTACTCTGGCCTGTGCAGTGTGCCCTCAAAACTGGAAATCTGCGCTGCATTAATCGGCCACCTGCAGCCACTGCCGCTCTCACCCCTACTACCGATGGCCTCTTTCTTGCCCTAGCCAACAACTAGGGTCAGCACTTGGTCCAGGCCAGCTATCCCACTTGCTCCATGGATGGATCCTGACTTACATAGGTCAAGAACACAGAAGCTTTGGAAGTTGGTCCCCCAGAACCAAGGACACATATGTGTCCCTCAGTCTCTAGGGTTATGTACCAATGGGGACAAAAGAGTCTTCAAAGCCTCTAAGAAATACAGGCTTCTAAGGGCCTCAGAAACTGCCCTCTGACCCTGTCGTACAGATGGGAAAAGGAACCCAGGAATGTCTCGTCAGGCCCCTGACCTTTCTAAACATACTGAATTGCCAAAAGGACAGGAGTTTGCCATCTTTCCTTTTTTTTTTTTTTGGAGCTGAGGACCGAACCCAGGGCCTTGCGCTTGCTAGGCAAGCACTCTACCACTGAGCTAAATCCCCAACCCTCCTTTCTTTTTTTAATTAATTAAATTTATTCATTTATTTTACATCCTGATTGAAGTTTCTATCCCTCCTCTCCTCCCACCCCCCACCCCCCACCCCGCCTTCCTTCCTTTCTTAAGACATTTTGCCAGGGTCCTTCCCAGTTCCTTTCTCTGGGAAGGGCTGGACCCTTCTACTCAGTGGGGATGCTGAACAGCTAGTTCTCTTAATAAGAGTGAAATTGAAAAGGCAGGATACCTCTGCCCATGCCACAGCAGGAGCTTGCCAGCTGTCTCTGGCCATTATAAATGGTACATTTTAAAATAAATTATTTTGTATGAATATTGTTTCTCTGTGTACTCCCTCTCCATCCCTCACCATTCAGTTTGTCCAGTTAGAAAGTCTCCCACTCCACATACCCACAACCCAGCCTCCACCCAGGTTACCTGATTGGATCACAGTAGGACCAAAGTTGGGGGGGGGGGGGGGGGGTGGGGGGGGGGGGGTAGGGATGAGCAAAAACTAACACTCATCCTTCCTGGCTTCAGAAGGGTGAGGATTACTCTTGACTTGGCTGCTACCCAATACCATAAAGCTGAGAACTAGTAGGTGGCATGAAACCCTATAGGCCATAGGACTTCTAGCACACACACACCCCAGCCTTTTTTGGGCCAGCCTAGATACTGAAATAGCAAAGTTTAATATGAGGATCAGGGAGAGCCCTGCCCACCTCACAACCACCCAGGTTCTGCCATTAGCCCTAGGAATCCTGTACTACCAGGTTGAGTGTGGCCAGGGGAGCCCAGGCCAATTCCAGCTTGGGCAGGTCTCAGCCTCCTCACCTCTGACCCCAAGGTCCAGGTACTTCCCTTTCTTACCAGCTGTGCCTTTGGCTAGGGCAGGGAGGAGGTTTAGGGAGGTCCTAGAGAATCTGGGTCCAGCTGTGGGGATAGGGGGACCCCAACACACCCCTGGCTCTAGTGCCAGTAGATACAGAACTGAGAACTTTACTGAAGGTACCACAAAGCCACAGACTACCTGTGATGGGGAAAAGTTCTTCCATGTCCCATGGCTAGTGACACTGCATCTTGTCACACATAGTGATGCACACAGGTGGAGCCACACTCATGTCCCTGGGAGGGCCAGGCATGTGAGAATGCCTATATGGTCACATGAGCATCTCACATGTGCCATCATTCCACAAGCCTTATCCACTGTGACCAAAACAATGCTGAATCATTCACAAGCACCGGATCCCAGACCACACTGAAGCATGTAGGGTTAAAGGGCAGACACAGGAAGCTGGGCTAAGGTGCAGGTCATTTCAAGCGCAGACTATCCCTATCCTTGTCGCTAAGGCCACACACAAGACCACACAGTGTCTGGAACTTTGTGGCACACACAGGTCCACATGCAGTCACGTGTCACAGTCCTGGAACCACATTTCAGCTGGGTAGTGCCAGGACACTGGGATCTCCAAATGCTCCTCCTACTGGAACCCAGGCTTATCTGGACTGAGGAACAGGCTCCTAGGATGCCTTCCACAGCTCCAGTCATGGTCAATCTGTGAGAGGCACCCCGGGTTTCTCTTGCCCCACCTGCAGCGCTCAGGTTCTTTTGGTACCCGTCCTGATCCCTGTTGAGACTCCCCAGTAGTGTACCTCTCAGGTGTGGGGCTGTGGCTGTCCCCAAAAGGTGCCATTCAAATAAATACTCTTGCTCCTCCCAGTGTTCACTCTGTAGAAGGGACCTGGTGCCAGTTCACCTTTGTACTCTGGCGCCTCCCCTCCCCACCCGTTCGCGCAGTCGCAGCTTCTGGCCTTGGATTACCGACGACGCATCAGGATGCAAGTCTTCCTGAGCCAGCCTCAATTTGAAAGGTGGCCGGCTCCCGTGTTACTGGTGGAGGTGGTCGTTGCTCAGCACCAAGTGGGTTCTTATTCCAGAAGTCAGTGTCTCAGTCCAACCCTGGGGACCAGAGAGCTGAGGGTGGGGTGGGGTGGCAGGCTATGTGGGCGTGGCCTAAATGGGGAGGTGCTGATCAGTGGAAGCAAGGAGGGACTAGATGCCAGGGTGGGGTCAGGGAGGAGGCGGAACCCAGAGAGGAACGTGGCTCTTTGGGGGAGTGGCCAGCGGGCAAAGGTGGATTGGTAGGATGGAAGAGGTGAGAGGCCTCTTATTAGTGGGGTTTGCGTTGTGCTGTTCACAAGTCTGTGTATGTAGTCGACCAGAACATTATATGCTGTTGGTACATCAAATACCCGTCCTATGAGAGCCACTGGCGGCTTGTTAGACCTATATGGATCCCTATGGCCCATTCCGGTCACACTTGAGATACACTACACACTACTGGCTTTGACTTGCCTCTGAACCAAGCTCATTTCCTCCAGGAAACTTAGGATGTCAGCAGGCTCCCGCTGGACTTCTTCAGTGGAGCCCACTGAAGCTCTACCAGTGCTTCCTAGGGCAGTGAGCTGGAGCCCCTGCTCGGCTGTGGAGTTCACAGATGAGAAACACGCATTGCTGGGACCCTCGTGGGTGGACACAGATGAGCAAAAAGGAATCACTTGGAGGGACTGATGATTCAGGATTAGAGTCAAACAGGAGAGGCAAGGAAATTCTTGGAGTGGGACAGAGACCCCAAGTGTTTTAGGTACCCAGGGAAGGAAAGGAAGGGCAAGATTGGTAACACTGAGTTCCATTTGGGAAAAGCCACTCTTAGGGACTTCTGAGGACCTACACTTTCTACTGCTTCCACCCTCGTTGCAGGAGGAGAGAATCTGCGCCTGGGAAGGAAATAGGCATCACTGAATACAAAAGCTGATACCAAAGCTGATTTGAATCAGGAAGGCCATGAGTGGGAGTGTAAGTGGAGCTGCTCTGGAGCTGGGCAGATCTAGGTCTGAAGTTGAGAACATGGTGTCTTATTTTGGCTTCTATTTATGTGATCAAACACCATAACAAAAAGCAACTTGGGGAGGAAAGGGATTATTCCAGTTTGCAGCTTATGGTGCATTATGAAGGGAAGTCAGGGCAGGAACTCAAGGCAGGAACCTGGTGGCAGGAACAGCATAGACCATGCAGGAATGCTGCTTATTGGCTTGTTCCCTATGGCTTGCTCAACTTTCTTTCTTCCTTCCTTCCTTTCTCTTCTTTCTTTCTTTCCTCCCTCCCTCTCTCCCTCCCTCCCTCCCTCCCTCCCTCCCTCCCTCCCTCCTCTTTCTTTCTGTCTCTCATTCATTCATTTTTTTTTGTTGTTGTTTTTGAGACAGGGTTTCTCTGTGTAACAGCTCTGACTGTCCTGGAAGTAGCTTTGTAGACCAGTCTGGCCTTGAACTCACAGGGATCCACCTGACTCTGTCTCCTGAGTGCTTGGATTACAGGCATACACCACCACCGCTAGACTGTCAGCTTGTTTTTTATGTTACTCAGGACCACCTGTCCAGGAACAGCACTACCCACAGTGGCCTAGGCGCTCCCACATCAATCAGGAAAATGCTCACACAGATTTACCTACTTGTGAATCTGGTGAGCAGCTGTAGGATAAAAGGGCCAAGGAAAGAACACCTTGACCTTGACTTTACCCTTGAACAGGGCCAAGAAAAAGAATCCCACCAATTCCTGAGCTTGCCCCAAGATCAGGCCACAAAAATTCCACCAATCCCAGGGTATCCTGGGATTGCTCTGCTCTCCCCTGCCAGAAACCCTATATAAAGCCCATCTTCGGCTCAGTTCTCTGCTGCTTCTCACTGGAGCAGAGGCAGCCACTCTCCTGTTTTTCCCTCTCAATAAAGCTTTCTCCTCAGAGCTATAATACTACAGGGGTATTTATTCAATTGAGGTTCTCTCTTGCCAAATGAATGTAGCTTTGTTGTACCCAGAGTCCCTGAAAGACTACCAAGAGACCAAATCCAATGCAAAAGCAAAGAGTCTTTGAATTGTTACTTGTTAATTCAGGACTCTCCATCCGCCTGACACAGCAGTAGAGCAGGAGAGACCCTGAGTAGCAATGGGGCAAGGTGTTTAAAGCATGGGGGGCTTGGGGTCTACAGATTACATAGGAACAGACTCAGGATTGGTTTATGCGAATGGCAAACATGTTAGTAACTTTTAATTGGCTAGGGTTAGTTGGGGGTTACAGTTATCCATTTGGGGGCAGGCCTGAACAAGTCCCAGGCTTTGCCTTGAGCTGCCATGGAGGCTGGCTGGCCTAGCATGTACTGACTGTGGGGGCTGACTCAGTGGCCCAAACTTTCACATTGACCTGTGCATGTAGCTCTAAGTTGGTGAGAGGTCCCAGACAGTAAACAATTGGCTGAACCTTGGGTGGTCAGAGTACATGCAGAAAGGGAACTACTGCAAGGACTGTGTCTTTTGTTCATGGCCCTCCCAGAAACTGAAATTGAGGTCTGATCTCTGAGAGAAGACTGAGCAACCTGTTATGGCTTCTGTTTGGTCCTTTCAGCTTGTGTCAATTGACAGAAAAAGAGAGAGAGAGAGAGAGAGAGAGAGAGAGAGAGAGAGAGAGAGAGAGAAAGAAGAAGAAGAAGAAGAAGAAGAAGAAGAAGAAGAAGAAGAAGAAGAAGAAGAAGAAGAAGAAGAAAGGGAGGGAAGGAAGGAAGGAAGAAACCAGAACACACGGCTTTTGTGAACTGAGAAGAGCCTAGGCTTAGATTGTGCAAAATATGTTAAGGGACATGGAAGCCACCAAATCCAGTAGAGTTAGATTGGGGACTCTTAGCTTAGGGCTTCCTCATGCTCAGCATAGACTTGAGAACTCTAACCGCATTGACCTATAACTGTTACCCACCAGGCTCACCTGGTCATTACTATATCTCAGTTCCTTCTGACCCCTGGATCTGGTACTCAGCCATGTTGCACAACCACCTTCAACTGCAAGTTACAGTTCTGGCCATTATTGGAAGCACTTGTTCTAGGAGACAGTACTTTACATTAGCTTGCCCATATGTTCTATGAGCTACACACATACACATGCAGTCACCCATTTCTCAGGGCCCTCTTTTATCCCTAGAAGCAAGGAGTAAAGGAGTTGGCATTCTTGCTGCCATAGTGTCTGTCTGAACAGATGGAATCTTCTGCATGGCCGCACTGATGTCTCATCTCTGAGGCTAGAGCCCATAGGTATATATCAATTTTTTTTTTTTAAGCTGAGGGCCGAACCCAGGGCCTTGTGCTTACTAGGCAAGTGCTCTACCACTGAGCTAAATCCCCAACCCCTGATATATATCAATTTATTAAGGGGTGTGATGGGGAAACAGTCTCACTAATAAAAAGCAAGGTAGATGTGCTGCAGATCGGCAGCTGATCCAGCTTCTGTTCTCAAGGCTGATGGGGACCAACTGCAATCTGCTTTCCGATGCCCAATCTCCTCACCCCAAGAGAAAGCATGACTCCCTCTCTCTCCCCTTAACTGGTCACATTTGCAGACCAGAAGCCACACCCAATGCTTGTACCCAAAAGCTATTGGTGGAATGAATTCCCACAATACATCTCTTCTTATCTAATATCCTTGGTCTCCTGTCCCAGCCCCAGAGGATAAGAGTCCAAGGTGGGCACTGATGAAGACCATCTCCAATTTTCTTCAGAAGCCCCATGGGGCCTTCCCATTAGGGTACTTAGGCTGATAGAGCTCCCTCATACCTCATGGCCTTACGAGGCTAGCAGGGAGAGACTGTGAAAGCTAGGAAGAAAGCTAGCTAGACAACATCCTGCATAGGGATGGGAAAAATTAAAATTGTCAATTCCTGAGGTGAACTCTGAATCCTGTGTCTCTGTCTACCATTACTCTACTTTCCAGGTCCCTGTGCTGCTCACTGCTAGAAAGAAGCTGTATCCACAGAGACTGATTGATGAATTAAAACTGCAGTACTGTGAAGAAACTGGAATGTTACAGGTCCGGAGACTAATTACTTTGTCGTGGGCTGCTTCTAGTTCTTTGGAACAACCATTCCTTGATAAGACAAAAAGGTAGATTATTGAATTTACTTTTAAAAGGCAACTACTAATTTTAAATATTTTACATTGGATTTGGTTTTTGTATATTGTATACAAATTATATATATTGATACAAATTTGAGATTGATTTTGTTGGGAAAATCTGTACATATATTGTAGCATGAATCTTAAAAGTTCTTATTAATAAAATCAAACCTGAGGCCAGGTATTGGGGTGAATGCTGGAAGATCAGAGAAGCAGAACAAGCCACAGTTTCCTCACCTCGCCAGTTCCTCAGCTGGTCTTGTTTCCTCAGACTGCAAGCTTCTGAGTCCTCATCCAAATGGCTCTCAGCTAAACTATGCTGCTCGAAAGCCTGAATGCTTAACCAGCCAAATGCTTCTAGTTTCTGGTCTTCACTCCCTGGGATTAAAGTGAAGAAGGCTCGATTTCTTGGGATTAAAGGCATGTGTCACCATGCCTGACTGTTTCCAATGTAGCCTTGAACTCACAGAGATCCAGAGGGATATCTGCCTCTGGAATGCTAGGATTAAAAGTGTGAGTGCCACTGCCTAACCTCTATGTTTAATATTATGGCTTTTCTGTTCTCTGACCCCAGATAAGTTTATTAGGGTGCACAATATTTTGGGGGACACAATACCACCACATTTCCCCTTTTTTGTCTAAAATTTAAAAGCTTATAACTAATACAAGAAAAATCATATCCAATACTTCTGATGTGCAATGGAATAGCACCTGAAACAGTTATTTTTGAAGAGTAACTTTCACTGTGGCAAAAGTTAGCCACTGGGCAAGAAAGTGCCCTTGCTTTGCCTGCTGACAAGGTAGGACAGCTCTTTAGAAAATCCTGCTTCACAGATGAGTCTCTCAGATATGCTAGGTTTATAGGCCAAAGATGGATGCCCCAACTTTGCAGAGGAACCTGGGGTGACTGTCTAGGCTATTTCTGTCATTTCTCACATTTTTTGAAAGTTGTTTGTTTGCACTTCCTCCTTACTCAGTTAATATTATTTCCTCCTTGGGTCTCTGAGGGAGTTGAAGATTAGATAGTTATAGTTACAGTTTTCCTTGTTAACAAATTCAGAAAAGAAACTCACTAAAGAGCTGTAAAGTATATAAGTTTGAAAAACATCAAAAGATAGTTTTTGGTTGGTAATACAAGTTAGGATAGAAAGCAAATTAGGTACAACATTTTGGACTCATCAAAATAGGATAAATTATGGAGTTTTGGGGTCTGAATCTGCCAAATGTTAATGGACTAGACACATCCCCCATCTCACTTCAACTGCTTCTCTGTTGAACCAGTGTTGCAATCTCTTGGGATGGGGGTTGTGGATAACTCTAAGAGCAAGGAGCAGTCCTTCTTAAAGGGGCCAGTTCTTGTTTTCCACACTGACCTGAATTGACCTTTCTTCGCTAGGAACTGGATGACCAAGGAAAAAGGGTCTCCATATACTACCAGGACACTTACACACAAACTTGAAACGAGTAAGTACCTGAGAACAAGGGGAATTCAGAAAGTGTTTGGAAATATCTCTTTACTTAACCATATTTTTGTTTTTGTATGAGATAGGGTGTCTCCCTGCTGTCCTGGAGCTCCCTATTTAGACCAGGCTGAATTTGTGGAACTCCTTCTGCCTCTGCCTCTGCCTCCCAAATGCTGGGACTAAAGTTGTGCACCATCACACTAGCTTCTTAATCATATGTTGAAGATAAAATGAATAAAGATGATTTAGATCAATACATGGACATTACTATTGAGCATAATCCATGGTTTACAAAAGACGGAACATTAGATGCTGAAAACTATCAGAGAATAAAAAGAACTATAAAATGAAAACATGAGCAAGGTGAATGGTTCCTGCAAAATTGTTTAGAATTGGAGTGCTGATGGTTTCGAGGCCCTGAGATAAGTCTAAGATGCCCTCCAGGGACCAACAAACTGCTGGGAAAATTAAAATTCCTTGTCCTCTCTCAACAGCCCAGCATGAAGTCTTTAGTTCAGAAAAAAAGTGACCAAGATAAAAATAAAAATAAAAAAAGAAGTTTGTTTTTGGTTTTGGGTTGTTTTTTGTTTTGTTTGGTTTTGGTTTTGGTTTTTTAAGACAGGGTTTCTCTGTGAAGTTTTGGTGTCTGTCCTGGATCTCTCTCCCTACACCAGGCTGGCCTCAAACTCATAGAGATCCACCTGACTCTGCCTCTCGAGTGCTGGGATTAAAGGCTTGTGCCACCGCCACCTGGCTGAAATATTATTTTTGAAGTCCAGAGAACAGCTGAAACAAGGTCATTCTAAGGAAGGGTTAAATCAGACTTCACAGGAGTGCCAGGACAGCCAGTGCTACACAAAGAAACCTTGTCCTGAAAAACAACAACAACAACAAAAAGTTTGTAAAATTTCATCTCTTTGCATGCACAATTCATGTGGGGCCTCCTTGTTCTATGGCAGACAATTCAGCAGCCCTGCCACCTGCTGCAGCAGCAGCAAATAAGCTCCCACTACCAGCTGATCCCAGGAAGCTGTCTGGCCATTCCTTCTATAGTGGAAGGGGTGGGGAAAGTTTGCTTTTACCTTAAAAACATTCTGGCAGTACCCTTGGATACAAAGGATAGATGTGTTGCTTGCTGATGATACACATTTAAAAGCTTTAAAAGTTGAATAACCCGAGTCTCTTAAATAAAAAAGTCTCAAAACTGAGGCTCAATAAGCTTCCAGCCCTCAATTGGTTAATAAAAAAACAAACAATGGAGCCTACCAACAGTCTCATCAACTGCCACAAGGGCTTTAAGTAAGTAAGTAAATAAATAAATAAAAATAAAAGTCCCTGATTTTAAGACACAGTTAGGGGCTTTTTTCCTAACAGACAAAAAATCTACAGAGACCTTTATGGACTTCATTAATTTTCTATAATAAGCTAAAAAAGACAGGATAATAAATAGATTGCTACCACCTTATTTCTTTCAATAATAAAAATACAAATTCTGACAAGGCCTCTAAATGTTTCAAATGTAAAACTCAGGTCTTGCCTTTTCCTAGCATTAATAGGCTTTGATAAGGAACAGAAGAAAAACAAAAGTGTAGGGACTATTTATTGCCACTAATTTCATAATCCTTTGGTTTTATTTTGACTCTTTAAAACTTTTTCATAAGGTATGAATATTGTGGTGTGTAGTTAGAGTTTTCCTGCCTGGTCCACAGTCAGGACAAATCTCTCTCACCCGTCAGTCCCACAGTCACTCAGACCCAACCAAGTAAGCACATAGAGTCTTATATTACTTATAAACTGTATGGCTGTGGCAGGCTTCTTGTTATTTACTTCTTTTATCTTAAATTAACCCATTTCTATTAATCTATACTTTGCCACTTAGTTTGTGGCTTACCTGTACCTTACATCTTGTCATGGCGGTGGCTGGCAGCGACTCTCCCCCAGCCTTCCACTTCCCAGAATTCTCCTCTCTCCTTGTCCCGCCTATACTTCCTGCCTGGCTACTGGCCAATCAGCATTTTATTTATACAGATCAATATCCACAGCAGTGGTGATATATTGTGTCCCCCAATATATTGTGCACCTCAATAATGCTTATCTGAGGATCAGAGGAAAAAGCCAGCCACTATATTAAACATAGAAGTCAGGCAATGATAGCACACACCTTTAATCTTAGCATTCTGGAGGCAGAGATTCATCTGGATCTCTGTGAGTTCAAGGCCATACTGAGGAACAGAGCCAGGCATGGTGACACAAGCCTTTAATCCCAGCACTGGGTGAGTAGAAAGAAATAGAATAAGAAGAGGGTATGACCTGATAGGGTTGGGCTTGAATCTTCACAGATGAGTGTGGCCTCATTCTTCTAAGATAGGAGGCAGGCTGTTCGAATTTGGTATCCTCTAAAACTTAAGAGGACTAGGTCCTGTTGGGATCAAAAGATCATCTTGAGTTGGTGGTATAAACGACTTGAGATGGGAAAGGTGAATCCAGTGAGGGATACCCTTAAGCTTAGCAGCAGTTACAGTAGTAAGGATTACCCTGAAGGGGCCTGTCCATTTTGGAGCAAGAGCAGGGGAATTGTGTCCTGGAGGAGAGAGGAGAACCAGGTCCCCAATGTTAATTGGAGAGGGAAGAGGACCTGGGAGAGGCTGAGGCAAATGATGCTGGGAGAATTTCCAAAGAAAGGTATGGAGATAGTGTTATAAAGGGATAAGGAGATGATCAGGGAGAGGTAATGGTTGAGACGTGAGACCAGGAGGCATAATCGACCATCCATACATGAGCTCAAAAGGGGAGATGAGGAGGGATTTTTTTGGAAGGGCTCTTAATCGCAGGAGAGCCAATGGTAGGAGTTTTATCCAATCAGTATGAAGCTCTTGGGAGAGTTTGTTCAGAATGTTTTTGAGGGAACAATTAGTTCATTCAACTTTGCCTGAAGACTGGGGATGGTAGGGAATATGGAAACGCCATGGGATATTAAGGGCTTTAGCTAGAGTTTGAGAGACTTAAGGAGTAAATGCAGGGCCATTATCTGATTGAGGGAGGTTGGGAAGATTGAGGGCTGGTAAGGTGAGGTTGGCTGTGGCTTTTCCTATTCTTCTGATTTCTCAGGTTTTAAGCCCAAAATCTGGCTCCAGGTTTTGTTTTTTATGAATAAGACCATTTAGCAATTCATCTACAGAATTCTCTCTCTCTCTCTCTCTCTCTCTCTCTCTCTCTCTTTCTTTCTCTCTCTCTCTCTCTCTTGGTTTTTTGAGATAGGGTTTCTCTGTGTAGCTTTGGAGCCTCTCCTAGAACTCACTCTGTAGCCCAGGCTGGCCTTGAACTCACAGAGATCTGCCTGACTCTGCCTCCCGAGTACTGGGATTAAAGGCATGCACCAGAGAGATGTCCCTGTTGTTAGGTAACATTTTACCCTTCTGGGGTCTATGATGGAGTTGAAGACTTGATAGTTATAATTATAGGTTTTCTTAGTTATGATAAAAAGGTAAATTAGATGTGAAACTTTAGACTCACCAAGATAAGATAGATAATAAAATTTTTCTAATTTTGTCAAATACAAATGGACTAGATATTGTAACTGTAATTATTACTTAATAACTGTTTTGCTGTATATAAACTTACTATGTTAAAGTTAAAACCTTTCATTTTAATTAGACAAAAGGGGAGAAATGTTGTGGAATCCTCTTGTACACTGTAAAGATTTGTCACTCAAATTTGTTTAATAAAATGCTGATTAACCAGTAGCCAGGCAGGAAGTAAAGGCGGGGTGAAAAAACTAAGAATGCTGGGAAGAAGGGTGGAGTCAGGAGTTGCCAGGCAGATGCAGAGGAAGCAATATGAGAATGCTGTACTGAGAAAAGGTACCAAGCCATGTGGTTAAACATAGATAAGAATTATGGGTTAATTTAAGTGTAAGAGCTAGTTAGTAATAAGCCTGAGCTATTGGCCAACTATTTACAATTAATATAAGCCTCTGCATCAATTATTTGGGAAGTGGCTGCCAGGTATTTGGGAGTTGCTAGAGGGACAGAAACTTCCACCTACAGGCTTCCTACTGAGATCGTAAACTCACAAACAGATTTCAGTGAAAAAACAAACTCAAAACTACCATGCTATTGTTACTGGCTTAAAGATTTTCACTTACCCTTTACAGAAGAAGGAGGAGGAGGAGTGAGGGAGGAGGAGGGAAGGAGGAAGAGCAAGAAGGAGGAGGAGGAGGAGGAGGAGGCAAGAAACAAGAAGTTTTATCCAACCTAATGGTTTTATTTAAACTCATTCAAATACCTAGCCAATGTCTAGGTCCCATTCCCTTCATAAATTGGAGCCTAGCCACCTGTGCTTTCTCTTACAGGCTTTTTCTGGATCCTAACAGGACTGGTAAAGCCATATTATGAACTGATGCCAGAATACAACAAAAGAGGGACACCTTCCTGAATTTCAACCACATGTAAACTTCATATCACTCCCTCTGCCCTGCCCTGCCCCCCCATGACAGGGTTTCTCTGTGTAATCCTCGTGTACTGGTGTAGCTGAAGAGCTTCTCTACAGGTGCCACCAAGCCCCCATGGTCCCACAACCCACTTGTAAAATAAACACACAGACACTTACATTATTTAAACTGCTTGGCCATTAGCTCAGGCCTACCATTGTCTAGCTTTTACTCTTATATTTAGCCCATTTCTATTAATCTATACTTTGCCACATGGCTTGTGGCTTACCAGTACTTTACATCTTGCTTTTCATGGCAGTGGCTGACAGTGTCTCTCTCCTAGCCTTTATTTCCCAGAATTCTCCTCCTCCTTGTCCCTATTTATTTTAACCAATCAGAGCAACACATTTGACATACAGAACATCCCACAGCACCCTGGCTGTTGCCTGCCTCTGTCTCCCAAGCTCTGGGATTAAAAGGTGTGCGCTATCACCATCTGGCTCTTCTTATCACTTCTTATTCTTACCCCATTTACCAAACTTTTCATTACACTAACACCGTATACCATATTTCATGTATTTTTTTGGTCACATTACTCAATGCATTAATAATGTAAGCAGGGGCATAGTGAAACACTGAAGTGGACCACTCCATGGGTAGCAGTACATGCCTTTAATCCCAGCACTTGGGAGGCAGAGGCAGGTGGATCTTTGAGTTTGAGATCCTGGTCTAAAGAGTAAGTTCCAAGACAGCCAGAGCTATATTGAGAAAGTCTGTCTTGAAAAACCATATATATGTATGTGTGTGTGTGTGTGTGTGTGTGTGTGTGTGTGTGTGTGTGTGTATAAAGCTATAAAGCAGTGATATACGGGGCTGGAGAGATGGCTCAGGGGTTAGGAGCACTGGCTGTTTTTCCAGAGGACCCAGGTTCAATTCCAGCACCCACATGACAGCTCACAACTGTCTGTAACTCCAGTTCCAGGGGATCTGGCACCTTTACACCAATGCACATAAAATAAAGTTAAATAAGTTATTTTTTTAAAAAAAGCAGTGATATACACAGCACAAAATAGTTCAGCAAGTTGCAGGAGTAACCTTTAATAATCAAAATGGACAGGCTGGAGAGATAGCTCAGAGGTTAAGAGCACTGACTGCTCTTCCAGAGGTTCTGAGTTCAATTCCCAACAACCACATAGTAGCTCACAACCATCTGTAATGAGATCTGGCACCCTCTTCTGTATACATAATAAATAAATACATCTTTAAAAAAATCAAAATGAGCCGGGCAGTGGTGGCACACGCCTTTAATCCCAGCACTCGGGAGGCAGAGCCAGGTGGATCTCTGTGAGTTCAAGGCCAGCCTGGGCTACAGAGAGAGTTCCAGGACAGCCAGAACTACACAGAGAAACCCTGTCTTGAAAAACAAAAACAAAACAAAACAAAACAAAAATCAAAATGGAAATGTGACATAAAAGGATGGGGTAAAATTCCCAATTTACTTCTACTTAAGCCGTTATGTAGCCAGGCACCAAACTTAGTGGTGCATACCTTTAATCCCAGAAATTGGGAGGCAGAGGCAAGGTAGCTTGGTCTACAGTGAATCCCAGGACAGTGAAGGCTACATAGTGAGTTCCTGTCTTGAAAAAAACAAACAAAAATGTCATGTAGCATCTTACAATGCCCTGTGGGTTGATGCATATATATGTATATGTGTATGGTCTACATATATGATACATTCTTTTCCACTCATGTACATACACAGAAAATTGTTTGTAGTTTGGTTTAGGACAATTCTAATGTGCCACTCTGAAGTGTGATCCTAATTAGTCTTATCAGTTAAAACCAGGAGTCAGATATCGGGGTAATAACCTGAAAGATCAGAGCAGCAGAGCAGCAGCCACTAGAAACTTCTTACCTCTATGAATCCTCAGACCAAATGGGTCTGAGATCTTGACTCCACCTCCTGATTAAAGGTGAGCCTCCCAAGTGCTGGGATTTAAGGTGTGAGCCACCACTGCCTGACCTCTATGGTTAAGTATTGGCTAGCTCCACCCTCTGATCTCCAGGCAAACTTTATTTGTCAGAACACAAACAAAATGTCACACACCACCACTCTGTTCAGTTATTTGAATCACATTTGGATCTGCTTTCTTCACAAAATAGGGGAGAGAGCAGGAACTAAGAAGGTTGGTTTGGTGTGACTGAGATTCCCTTTTTAACTATACACTGATGAGTAGTTTTCTTCTGTAGTAGTTCTGTGAAGGGCTGACTCAGTAGTTTTCTTGAGATTTGGTAATGTATCACACACTCAAGCTATACTGTAGGAGTAACTCTTACTTTGAAAATGATTTAAGAAATTTCCTGCCCCCATTTTACTGTCATGCCTTGGAGTGGCCAGCTGGTTACTCAGGCTCATATTGGGAGAATTCTTGGAAATATTCTCCATATTTCCTGAGCCTAAAGAGCCATTCATGTGATGGGTCTCTATCCTTCTAATCCATGGGATCATCTTACCCAGGGCATATTGGAAAATTAGTCTGTTAGGCCCAGAAGATACTCCATTCATTAAAGTGTACATGTTATCTCTAGAATTGGTTGGTTCTTCTGTGCTAGGTATGATGGGTGTTCCTGGTAGCTCTCTACATCCTGGAAGACCTACTTAATTCCCAAGAGACACTGAGGAATACGGTATTAAACTGGCATTTGTTGGGTTTGGCCAGGGTCTACCACCATCTGGACCCATGTTCATCCCATGCATTCCAGGGCCACCTTAAAGTATTCAGTAGGTTTCATCACATCTCCATTGTTCTGTGGTCCTAAAGGCATCGTTCTTGGAGGAGTCATTCTTTGCATTGGCCCATCCATGTTTGGATGTCCTTGTCGTGTGGGTCCATTCTGCTGGGGAGTAATGGCTGACTCATGGGACACCTCCAAGTACCTGATTAAGTACCCTCAAAGGGGGCCTTGGGCCTTCAGGATACCAAGATGACATAAAAGGTTGAAGAAACCCTGGTGGCATGGGACCTACTAGTATGACATCTCCTGGAGACATGTTTCTTAGCATGGGGCTGGGAACTGCTACAACACTATAATCATTCAAGACTTTTGTTTTGCTTGAGTACTCATAACAGTCTCTGGAGCTGCATAAATAGAGATCCCAACTTACAAACCACCAAGAATGTAATATTCCTGGTGGTTTACTCAATGTGATGCTCCCCCCCCCCCCATTTTATCTCTGATTAAAATGTATGGGCCAATTTCTGAGCTCCTACATGGAGCAGATATTCTTATACACATAGGAGTATCAATGTAAGTGCTAACTTCTCCCAGGCCTGGCTGTTGGATGGAATGGCACCAATGTCATGCTTGTCTTTGCTGTGTACACTTGGGCAAAAAGCAGCTCCCACTGTCACCCACCTGTCAAACCATCACAGCCTACCCTTGTTCATTCTTGATGTTAACCCAGAGTCCTATGTATCTGTCTACCATTGCCTCTCCAGGTCCCTTTGATGCTCAAGGGTGTGCTGGCTGCAATAATGGTGTTTAATCACAGCAATAGAAACCCTAACTAAGACAGAAATTGGTACCAGAATTGTGGTTTATTGCTGTAATAGACCTAATCATGTTTTGGGGAAGATTGTGGCTTCCAGAAAGGCCATTAAGTGTTTAGAACTCAATGAGCTGTTGTGGGAACCTAGAAAATGCTGACAGTATTACAGATGATGGAGACCCGTCAAGTGATATTTTGAATTAAGAATTTGTGAGACTGAAAAATCAGCTGTGATTAATAAGAGACCAACACCACTGGAGTAAAAATCTTTGCTTTGTTGGGACAATGGATGCTGGTCAGCTGGGACTGGAGAACTAACTATGATTAACAAGACATCATCACTGAGGCTGAATCTTCTGGGAAGTGTATCCTCAGAGTAGGCATACAGAGACTGTGGTCCAGAGGCAGCCAAAGCTGTATCTTATGCTGGTAATGTGTAAGAGTCTTCAAGGTGGTATTGAAGGCATGAAGGGATCATGGAGACCAGTAGAGACTTGGCATTGTGTGGCAGGGCTGGAGTCCCTGAAGAGAGGGTATAAGAGGCTATTGGTCAAAGTACAGCCCAGTTGCAGCAGCAAACCCTGGCATTTTGGAGATGCCAGTACTCTGGGATGTCTACCAACAGCAGGCATGGAGTGGAGCTGGTGTGCTGCAGTTGGCAGGCCTGAGAGGTGGAGCTAGATGCTCAGGTCCCTTGGAGCCCAGAGAATCATGAATGGGACCCAGATGTCAAACACTTAACTCTGTACACTACTGACACCCACAGTTGAGAGACTGAGGGTTTTTGTTGTTGTTGTTTTGGTTTGGTTTTGCTTTTGAGACAGGGTTTCTCTGTGTAGCCTCGGCTGTCCTGGAACTCGACCAGGCGGCTCTCAAATTCCCAGAGATCCACCTCCCTCTGCCCCCTGCCCCAAGTGCATATGCTACCACCCCCTTGCTAGACCTGGAGCTTTTAAAGATTTTCTTTGCGGGGATGGGGGATGGTGGGGGGTGGGGGTATGGGGTAGACACAGGATGGGACGGGATGTTAAGACAGTGTTTCTTTGTGTAACCTTGGCTGTCCTGGAACTTGCTCTGTAGACCAGGCTGGCCTCCTGAGTGCTGGGTTTAAAGAAAGTTTTTGTTTGTTTGTTTTTTTAAGTTTTAGTTTTACAGTGATTTTAGAAATGTAGAGACTTTGGATATTTAGAGATGGAACTTTTAAAGACTGTGGGACTTTTAAAAGTTTGAGTGTTTTATAGTCTGTGTGTGTGTGTGTGTGTGTGTGTGTGTGTGTGTGTGTGTGTGTGTGCTGCTATTAGATGTCCTTTGGTGCTGTAGTTACAGGCAACTATGAGCCCTCTGACATGGGTGCTGGTTACCAGACTCCAATCCTCTGGAAGAGCAGCAAGTGCTCTTAACCATTGATCCATCTTTCCACCTACCCCCTATTTTTTTTTTTTTTCTTTTTAAATAAGGTCTTATTATGTAGCTCTGGCTGTACTGGAACTCACTATGTAGACCCAGCCTTACCTTGCACTCACAGAGCTCTGCCTGTCTATGCCTCCCAAGTGCTGGAATTAAAGGCACTATGCCTGGCTATATCTCCATTTTTTATTTATGTTTTTAAATGTTTGTTTTGTATTTTTGAGGCAGGGTTTCTCTGTGTAGCTTTGGAGCCTTTCCTGGAACTCACTCTGTAGCCCAGGCTGGCCTTGAACTCACAGAGATCCACCTGCCTCTGCCTCCCGAATGCTGGTATTAAAGGCGTGCACCACCACCGCCTGGCTTGTGTTTGAATGTTTTGCCTGCATGTATGCATTAACACCATATGCATGCCTGGTGCCATCAGTATCAGAAGAGGGTATCTGATCCCCTGGAACTGGAGTTAAGGATGACTGTTAGCCATCATGTGGGGGCTAGGAACAGAACCCTGGTCCTGTGCAAGAGCAACAAGTGCTCTTAACTGTTGAGCCATCTCTCCAGCTCCTCTACCCTCAATCCCCTTTTTGGCAACAAGGACATAATAATATTTAATTCTGGCTAGCCTGGAACCTGATATGGAATTGGCCAGGCTGGCCTTGAACCAACAGAGATCTGCCTACTTCTGCTTCCTGAGAGTTGAGATTAAAGGTATGTGGTCCTAACTTTTGAATAAAGGAGGTATATAGAGTTCCAGACTTAAGAGAGTAAAGATGTAGCTTGGCTCTACATCTGGTGTGGCCCTTAACCTGCTGGCCACCCCCCTTGAACAATAAGCTTGATGAATACAGATTTCCCCTGCCCCTCACACTTGAGGCTCCTCCTTCTGTAATTATTAACCTTTCACCGTCCTGCTCCCAGCCTCAGATATCACATTCCCACATAGCCATGGAGAGTAAGTTCATTGTTATATTATTTTTCTCTCTTAGAAATCACTCAGGGGCGAGAACAATAGCTGGAGAGGTGACTCAGCAGTTAAGATTGCTAGATGCAGTGGTGACACATGCCTTTAGTTCCAGTAGTTGGGAGACAGAGGCAGACTGATCTCTGAGTTGGAAACCAGTCTGGTCTACAGACTAAGTTCCAGGGCAGCCAGGGCTACACAAACCCTGTCTCAAACAAACAAACAAACAAACAAACAAACAAAACAAAAACAAACCACACACACACAAAGTGCTGGCTGCTTCCAGAGAACCTGGGTTCAATTCCCAGCACCTCTATGTCAGCTTGCACTGTCTGTAACTCTTTTTTACAAGGGTTCTGGCACCATCACACAGACATACATGCAGACAAAGCACCAATACACATAAAATAAAAATAATTACTCAAAAGGGGGAGGGGCGTGGATGTTGTGGCACATGCCTTTAATTCCAGCACTTGGGTGGTAGAGGCAGGCATATCTCTGTGAATTCTAGGACAGCCAAGCTGTTACACAGAGAAGCCTTGCTTTGAACAACAAACCAAAAAAGAAAGAAAAAAAATCACCTAGCTTCATGTCACTCTCAAAGCAACCTACAAATTCACCAGCCACAGAAATATTTCTTAGAGAACTCCCCCATCTCCTGGTCTTCTAGGCTGGCTTTCTCTCTCAGTCTCCTTTACTTCCTAGTATAATACGGATGCCTTTAGTCCCAGCACTAGGGAGGCAGATCTGAGTTTGAGGCCAGCCTGGTCTACAGAGTGAGTTCCAGGATAGCCAGGGTGACAGAGAAACCCTGTCTTTAAACAAACAAAAGTTGCTGTGGTCATGATGTCTTCTCACAGCAATAGAACACTGACTAAGATGGGATGTTCTTCTATTAACACAAAATCAGAATACTTTTAAAGTCATGAGTTCAAGGAACTACTGAACCAGCTGCACAACCTCTTTTGTTTTTTGTTTTTTTCCTGCTCTTAGGGGGAGCCTCAATACTTTGAAGAGTTCCTACTTATATCTTTTTTTTGGGGGGGTGTGATTGTTTATAATTTCCTTCTCAGAGCTTCCTAGTTAGTGTCTTCCACCACACGCATCTGAGCCAGATAAAGGGGCTGTCTGCCTACTATTCTAGCTCATATATTTCCACCAAGGCACTGTCACCCCATTTTCTGGGTTTTGTCCTCAGTACAATCACTAGCTCCCTTCCTTATACTCAGATTAGTACATGTGCTCACAGAGAGATACACTGTAGCCTTGTTGCCCAAGGATATCGGCTTTTTAGTTAGCTTTCATACCCCCATCCTGCTTCCAGAAGTATGTACATTTACTATATAAGGCACCTCAGCCAAAAGGAGCTGTGGATTCCCAGTTCAGGTTCTACTTTCTCCATCCAGAGACAGGAGACTTTGAAGTCTGTGCCTCATGAAACTAAGCAAGAAGCCATCAGGCTGTTAAGTACAAACACAGTCCCTGTCTTAAAGTTTTCACACTTTATTTTATAGTATTTGACATAGACACATATTGGAGTTAGTAACAAGATACCATGCAGCTCCCTGCAGCCTTGGACCACCACAGCAGGAAAAAGGTCAGGCTGCCCCCATCCCAGATCTGTCTGGTCACTCTCCCAAGATGATTGTGCTGGACATTAAGGACAGGGAGTGGAGAAACAGATGGTTGCTGTAGTTTAAGGCATTTTTGGCTCTATAGCCACCTCTGCTAGCCACCCTGTACTTGCCCCTGGCTGGACATTGGGCAGATAACTGTCACTCAGACAAGGATAACTACCCTTACAATGGACCAACTGAGGGTTGCCCTCACATCAGACCAATTAATGGTTGCTGTGAGTTAAAACAGGAATAACAATACTTCCAGATCAGAAATCAAGTAAAATCAGTGCTTAAAGAATATGGTTAGAAGTCTGCTTAGATATCCTTTGAGAGATAGATACAGCTGGCTGCTCAGGCAGGCAGGCAATGGAGGTCAACCACATCACATAGTGACCCACTCCCTCTTAGAGACTCCTAAGTGGCCTGGTGTTTAGAGAAAGGATGGCTATGTCCAGAGTGGATGGGTAGGTGGGTAGGGCCAGCTGAGGGTCAGTCAAGACAACTTAGATGAAGCCTGGCTTGTTTCCAACACCCTGGGATAGGCAGACACATTTGGGGAAGTAAAATGATGCCCCGATATTAATAACTTTTCTAAATTACAGTATTGGTACAGGGAGCACTTGGGGTCCAGGCTAGCCTGGGATGAGGCTGGCCCTCAGCACATGCAGGAGAGCAGCTTAAGGACCTACAAAGGACCCAATGGTACTTGCTCTAATGAAGAGCCCCTTCAGCCCCAACAGCCCCCTCCTGTTCAGGGACACAGTTCTCATCCAATAAAGCATGAATAACATGGGAATAGAGCTTGCCAATGGGCCAGGAGACCCAAAAGACCAATACAAATGGACAGGTAGGGATGTACAGTGCAAGGGGCTGAGGCATGGTACCTTAGGCAGGGGAGTGTGTCCTAAGGCTGCCTTCAAAGCCAAGGGTTCTAGGTTGCCACGATCTACTTATGAGTCCCCCAGCACCACTTTGTTTCTGCAGCACAGCTGCCTGGACGGAAAGGAGGCCAGGCCAATAGTCCTTCTGGCCAACGTGCAGGCAAGAAAATCATATAAAAAAAGCAACAAGTTTACAAAAATAAAAATTACAGTAGGAAGGGTGGGAGCTCTGGTGGTGGTAGCTCAGGGAGTAGGGCAGGGCCTTAGCTCTGGTTTGGTGACAGCGTCCTCCAGCAGGTGCAGCCGGCGATGGCCCACTACCACATCCCGCAGACAGCCCACAAAACCTGTGCCATAGGCCTTGGGTAGAGCCTGCCCCACTGGCAGCTTCTGCAGGCCTCCTACAGGATAGACAGTAGATCAGCAAGCAGTAATGCCACCATATGAGGCCCACCAGCACCTGAATACCAGTGGGTACTACAATCACACATGAATGCAGATCTCTGTGGCCTAAGATCTGAAGGGTTAACGAAGAAGAGGGTCCTGCCCTGCCTGGCTAGCCCATCTGTTATCCAGATGGAGTTGATTTGGGTGTCAGCTCCAGGATAGTCTATCCCTCAGACAGTTTGGGAACCTTGGGTATCTCCTCCCCTGGCTACCTCCAAATACTCACCAAGCCAAAGGGCTCCATCTGTGTCCAGTTGTGTGGCACCCAACGGGGAAGAGCCAGTCACAGGGGCTTCATTGCCCACCTGAAGAGAACCTTCCCTCTGTTCCCTAGGGGATGGGTAGGGCAAAGCTGTCAAGAGCTCCCTCTCCCTCCTCTAGGACCTATGCCCCACATTTTCTCTATCACATGCCTTGTAGAGACCACACCCTGGGAATGATACTCTATGTTCTCCCAGGGGCCAGTGGCTGATTGCTTCTCCTGTCTTTTTGTTGCTTCCTCCTCCCCTTCTCACAAAATACCTTGAGTCAGGCTGCTAGTGACCATGAGTGACTGGGTATGACCCAGCTAAGCAAGTTCAGCTGTTACTCTCAGTGGGCTCCACTGACCTGTGAGCCACGACTCGAAGCCAGTGGTTGGTATTGACCTTCACAGTCGAGCGCAGCACAACTGGCTGGGAACCTAAGTCATAGCTCAGCTGCAGGTGTCCATCCACAATGGCCAGAGCCACATAGTCTGCACGTTCTGTTGCTTTACCACTCCACAGTATTAGCCCCTGAGTGGCCTCAGTGCGCAAGCTCAGTTCAAAGTGGTTGCTCTGTAGTGCCTTCTCACTGAAAAGTGAAAGGATGAGTCAAGGGCTTCCAGGAGGGTGGCAGGTGATGGAAGTGGGGTAGGTGTGGGTGTTGTTACAGCACAAAAGCTTAAGCTAATGCCACAGAGATCAGAAGCTGGTGATCAGACCCAGGCAGCTGGGTGGGCAGGGGGACAAAGGAGAGAGGGAAGACATGGTCAACTAGACAAAGTTGATCGGAGAGGTGGCAGACAAGAGGCAGGCACATGGCAAGGTAATGTGCTAGGTCTCTTAGGTTCTGCCATGTGCTTACCTGAAAAGGGCCCCGGAATCCAGAGTTTCAGGGCTTAGAAGCAGGAAGAGAGGGAAGCGGTAAGCAGGAGACAAGACAGGCTGAATGTAGGCCAAAATTCCTTTTGTCAACATGTGCAGATGAGAGGAAGAGCGAGCATAACTCCAGGGTATCAATGGCCCTTCCCACAAACGGCTTTGGCAGTGACCTTTATGTAATACATATGTTGGGCACATGCCCTAATGGGTAGTTCAAGGAGCGAGGCATTGGTGACATGGAATGGATACAAAGGCTCTTCTGATGGCAGCAGCCATGGAGATGCCCTAGCACATATATGACCATGTCTGTGCGCGCGCGCGCGCGCATGCGTGTGCGCGCGCACACACACACACACCACACATATTTGCATACATGTACACACGTCTGCACAAACTCACATTCACACATGTATGTTGCATGCACATATAGGCATATGTAGATACAATATATATATACACAAATCAGATACATACCCAAGTACTACACATAGAAACATGTATACATGTATACACAAGCACAAAATCACACTTGCACTAGAGCCTCAGTGGTGGGTGATGGCCCTTGGCAGGTATATCCTGGGAAAAGGACTGACCATTTCCAAGGTAGGAAGCTGGGCCTGACAGTATGTAAACAGGCCCCAACCCATCCTCCATCCATGGTAGAAATTCTACCTTTAGTGGGGCTCAAGATTGTAATGCTAGGAGCAAAGCATGGACATGAGTGAGTGCCAAGTTATGAGTAGAACCAAGGGCCTACTTACGGTGGAATCTCATTGGTCAGCTCGCTTGCAAACAAAGAGACAGAGATAGTGAGAATGAAGGGGGCAGGGTAGATTCTAGGCCTTCCCTCCTGGCCAGAGCTGAGAGGGTATGGAGAATCTAACACCTCTACCCTGAATGGCATGCACAGACAGGACCAGACAAGACAGCTGAGAGTGGAGGGAGTGCCTGGCTCCTGACTGCACGTTACCTCTCAATCACAGCATTGAGGTATTCGATGTAGGTCCTCCCATCAAAGGCCAGTGTTTCTAGGTCCCCCACTGACTTCTCAACTAGCCCTGGGAGACAGATGGGATGAAATGGGCCTCAGATGAGATCTCCAGGCCATGTCAAGTCTCAGCCCTGGGTTGCCAGTGCTCACCCTTCTCGCAGTGCAGCCCAGAGAAGCCCCCAGGACACAGGCATTCATAAGTGGCTTCCCTCGGGATACATGAACCCCCATTAAGGCAGGGGTTGCCTGAGGCCTGGGTACAAGGGTGGTCTGCAAAAGGTGAGATGTCCACTGCCTGTAATACATGCTCCTGAGTCAGCAGCTGGTGGCCGCTTAGAGACACCTGAAGAGGAGAGAAGAGAGTGCTTTTGTCATATCTGCTACCTTCTCTGATGAGATAGTCCTCACCTGGGACAGAATCCAGACATACAATGGCCCTTTCCCATCCCACTGTGGAGAACCCTGGCTAATACCCAGCCCCATACCAGCTGGATGGCACCATCAAAGCCAGAGGACACTGCAGCTCCCCGGGCCAGCTTGCTGAAGTCTGGAGCTCCTCCAACATAGAGGGGCTCCTTGAGGTTGAGCATTGTGTGAGGCACCTATAGGAGGCATGGGATAAAAGGTCATGTATGATCTACCCACTGGGCCAGAGTAGGCCAAGTCCCAAGTCAATATGCCCAATTGCTTGATGCCCCACATCTACCCCTTACTATCTAGGAGGCAGCATTAATCACACAGACATGGCAGACGTGGGCCTTAGTGGGAAAGGGCTACTCTAGGAATGGGTACAAGAGATGGTGAGTTGGATAAGAGGCCAACAATACCTTGCGGGATTTCTGACATCCGGAGAGCAGGTGGGGGGGTTGCAGAGCAAGAGCCAGAGAGCAGTGGGGGCAGAAAGGAGAGAGACCGAGGCATAGGGCAGACAGAGAAAACAGTTATGTGAGAGGTGCCTATGGGGGGTGGGCTATAAAGCCCCCAGGGAGGAGGAAGGGAAGTGGTGGGAACAGGGTGTGGGATGTCTGGGCCTTCCTCATGCCCTGGACACTCACCGGAGACTCCCCTAGCACTCGGGGCCCATCGCCCACTTGAAGGGCACCTTTGCGGCCATTTCGTTCCAGGGATACCTTGATCCAGGTGCCCAGGGCTATGGGCTCCTTGCTCCTGCAAAAAGGTAGAAGTAGGTTCTGGGCTTTGCTCACCCAGGGCCCAAGTCATATTCCTGGTATATGCACTGACATCCCAACCTCAGGACAGTCTTTTAGGTCCTCCTTGTGATCTGTGCAGATGGTCCAGAGACAGCTCTGGGTAATGCCCAGTCTAGTTCCCATATGCCCACCTGATGATTGCAGCCCCCTTGCCAAGGTCATAGCGGAACTCCAGGTGCCGGTTATGCAGGGCCAGGGACACAAAGTCCCCCTTGCCATCTGTCTTTTGCCCATTGTAGAGGAGTAAGCCACTGGCCCCACGAGCCAAGAATACCATCTCCAGTGCCATCTTCTCCCTGGGGTCATGTGGGGTTGTGGGAGTGTATCACTGTCTCCTCATCAGCCTGGCTCCCTTCCCTTAATCCTCCTGTTCTACTAACCCCAGGTCTCTCTCGAAGGTGTGCAGGCCTTTTAGTTCCAGGTAGGAGAAGCCACTAAAATCAGCCAGGAAGGGCCGGGAGCCAGCACCAGTCTCCAGGACTATGAAGGGCCAAACATATGTCAAACAAAATTGCAGTCCCTGGTTTCCCTATTGCTGTGTCTAAGTGATTGTAATTTAACCCTAACTAGATGGTACACCAGACCTCAAATCAACCCAGAAATTTTTTTTTTATTTATTTTTTCCAGAGCTGAGGACCTAACCCAGGGCCTTGCGCTTGCTAGGCAAGTGCTCTACTACTGAGCTAAATCCCCAACCCTCAACCCAGAAATTTGACCATAACCCCTCATCTTTCCCCAGCATCTCTTTGACCTTACCTGTCTGGCAGAAGGCACCTCTTCGTCCCAGGGGGCACTCACACTTGGCCCCACCCCTGGAAAGTACACGGCAGGGGGCCGCCCCATGGCAGGGGTTTGGCTGACAGGGGCTCTTTTCATCTGCACAAGTCGGGCCTGAGGGGAGATTGGGTAGGGGTTCCAGAGAAACATGAGACTCTTCCCACAACACCTAAATACCTTCCCAGGCACCAGGCTAGTTCTCACCAAATCGGCCAGGTGGGCACTGACAGAGGAACATGCCAGCCTCTAGTGCCTGGCACAGGGCCCCACCATGGCAGGGGTTAGGCAAGCAAGGGTGGTTTCCACATTCTCCCACACCAGAGCTTAGGACCACAGCCCCCTGCCAGTTGCTAAGCTCCAGTTGCTGGTTGTTGATGTCCAGTATACGAATGCATCCTTTCAGGCCGATGCCCACAGAGGTCCGATCAAGCACCCTGACACCAGGAGAGGTCAGAGTCAGAGGCATCCTTTACCAATCAGTTGTAATACTAACATGCCCCATAAACTAGGGCTAGGGATCATGGGCACCCCTATGCCTACTCTCCTTATTGTGTTCACAGGGTGGCCAGTTCCATAAACAAGACAGAATCAGGAGGAAGGGATGAGGGTCAAGGGTCAGGGCTGAAGGTCAGGGATAGCCATCTTCAGAGGTCCCATCAAGGCTTGCTACCACAGATAGCACAGCAGGAACTGGTGGAGGGTCAGAGGCTTGGTTGAGGTCAAAGTCATAGCTACCATCCACACTCATGCCTCTGTCACCCATCATTTGTTACCCAGAGTCAGAGACCAGGGGCCCAGCCAGTCCCCAGCCTATTCCTGCTCACATGGCAGCCTGTTCTTCTGGGACACCACCCACAAAGAGGTTTGTGTCCAAGTTGAGGCCATCAGTGCCACTAGGACTTTCACCCACAACAGGAGTCTCGCCATCCACAGAAAGTGTGCCTTGCCGCCAATGCCGTGACAATTCTAGGCGGTGCCATCGTCCTGGTTCCACTGGCACTGAGCTCGTTAGTACTGCTGGCCCTGAGCCCGTGTCAAACCTGGATATGAGAGCAGGTGCTTAGGATGTTGTCCAGGGCTACCACAAGCCTGGCCTACATCATCTCACCCAAGACTTTACCCCCTGTAGATTTAGAAGGTCTGGATTGGTCTCTGCCACCATACAGTCCATCTGACCTACAGGAGCCATGCCCATGTACTACCCATCCACCACACCCACCTGAACTGTACATGTCCATCCAGCAGAGCCAGAGCCAGGAAGTCCTTGCCATGTGCATTTCCATTGTAGAGTAGCAGTCCCTCGGTCTCCAGTGCCCGGAATTCCAATGCCAGACGTAGTGTGTGGTAGGCCCGGAGGGTGGGGAATGCCAAGAAGGAGTGGCCCTCAAAGGCTGGCACAGAGGGGAATTGTACTGCAGGGAACAGACAGAGCTAAGCTAGAGGAGTGCCTGAGACTCTGCTTTACCCTCTGGCCATTATCCCTAAGCCCTCCAGCATTGAGTAACCTTACCCTCCTCACAGACAGTGCCACCCCTGCCTACAGTGCAGTTGCAGGTGAAGCCCTTGCCAGAATCCTGGTCCTGGCAGGTGCCTCCATGGAGGCAAGGTTGGGAATCACAGGACTTTGGGGACTGTTGAGGGCCTGGGGTCTGAGGCTGGTCAGTGCTAGGGGCAGTTGTGGGTGGCCGGCGTGTGGTTAGTGGTGCTGTGGTTCTGCCAATAGGCCAGCTGGTGTGACTGGGGTAGACTCGTGGGGTGACAGCAGAGGCTAGCAGTCGGCTCACAGTGGTGGCTCTGGCTGTAGAAGCTCCCGTAAAGAAAGTGGGAAACCAATCTGCAGAGAAGGATGACTGTTAGGTACATATGAAGGGCACAGGGCATGCAAAGCATTATTGAAGTATGGAGGCTAGAGGAAGACAGGCAAGATGAGGTCTAACCTGGCACTCACCAAAGTCCAAGAATCGTACATGCTCCTGCAGAGGCCTTCTCACCACCAGGGCCCATGGTCTGGATACCTGGATCTGTCGCAGCAGGGCCCGGCCTACATCTGGTGCCTGGAAGGCTGTGGCTAAGAAGGAGAGAGTCCTGAGCATGACCTGGTTCCATGTAGTCCATATCCATATCTCCCATGAGGGAAACAGGGGCTTACTAGGGTCAAAGTGAACATCCACAATGGCACGGACTAATTTGCCAGGCCCCAGGTCCCGTAGGTGGACACTCCAGAAGTCCTTCTTGACATCTGAATTCCGGAATAGGTCATCCAGCTGTGGGCAGGTGTTGAGTAAGGGCAGTAGGTACTGTCTACACCCAGTTAAGATTGGTTCACTTGAGCCAGTCATCTGGGTCTGTTCTAGATGGGCACCCCACAAACCCTCATACCGTGCTTTCAATGCTCCTTGCAGTCTCCCCAAACAATTCTGACTTGGGGTCAGCCATCTCAGGTGTGTAGAACAGCTCCTGTCCCTCGACCCCCTCAAGCTCCAGCACTCCCTGGAATGCCTTGGTAGCTGTGGGGGAGGGGTAGTGAGGCCCTGCCAATACCATCTAGCCTCCTAGCAGCCACAGAAGCAAGCCCCACAGCAAGCCATGTGGGAGACAGAGCAGGGATGTTAGTCAGATGATCATGGAGTTAGTGAGTGGGGACCCCAGGGTAGGGCTGGTGTCAGTTACCAGGCAATTCCTAGGAGCAGGTGCCCCAAGCTGGCTTGCAAGGAGAAAGATGGGTTAGGTGCAGGGTCCTTGGCACAAACGCATATTCAATGGCTGAGACCAGAGTGCATGTGTGTGCCAAATCTCTAAACCCCGACACTCTCAAGTGCTGGAGCCAGAATATTATAACCTTATACCAACCTGCTGCCACAGATGAAGACAGTACTACTCCTGGTACATCTACGCTGTTCCTCAAGCTCACTCCCTTCCCCATTGTCCACTTACCAGGACAGTTGGAGCCTTCTGAGTCCAATGAGGGTGTCTTGCCATCTGAACAGCAGCCCAAAGGTGAGTTGTAGCAGGAAGCCCTCTCAATGGGTGGCCCATGGGTCACCACAATGCTGCCCACAGGGGGCTCGAGTCCTGGGGAAATGTAGTCTAAGCACAGCCCTGGGTAGGAGCCACTCTTGGGCTCTACCCCCACATCACCCTCAGACCTGCCCACATGCCCCTGAGGCCCTGCTCACCCCCAGACCCGCCCCCACTGGCCTCCTCATCTCCGCTCAGCTCCTCATCGCCACTCCCATTGGTGCTGCCAGATTCGCTGAAGACTGATGTGGCAAGACTGGTTACATCAGGGGGTGCCGTTGGAGGCACAGTCAGCACAGGCCATGCAGTGCTTCTGGGGATGCTGACTGTAGTCTGAGGTCGTGATGTGGGTAGTGGGGTGGGCCGATCATGGATGGTACTACTGGGAGCCAGAGGAAGGCCACTGTTGGGGGATGGCAGTGCCTTGCTCAGAACATGCCTTGGGGTGGTCATAGATGTAGATGCTGGGGAAGCTCCAGGAACAACAATCTCTGCAAAAAAGAGGGATGTTAGGGGCTAAAGCCAGGACAGAATCAAGTCCTTCTAGTTTGTTCTAGGTAGTTGCTCCAGGTCCTTACCCTGGCATGGGCCAAGATTCTGAGTGGAGATGTGTAGGCCTTGGCGACAGGCAATAGTCTTCAGCTGGCATTCATTGCCATATGTGACACCATCTGATCCACAGACCTGGGGTACAGGAAAAGGATGCTTGGGAAAGGCCTCCTCACCCCCATCACTCTCCATATATTCCACCCCTTACCTTGGTAGAGTTAGCCTCTGGACACTTGAGAGCTGGGCAGACACAGTGGGCAAAACCAGCCTCCTCTACGCAGGAGGCACCAAACTCACAGTGTATCTCCACACAAGTCACAGGTGTCATGGAATCTGGGGTAGGCATGAAAGATCCCTTCCAACTCAGGTACTCTCACCCTCAGCACTGGGAGTCCTGGGGTCAGCACCAGTCCCTACCCTCACCTGCTTCACAGCCCATTTGGCCCAGGGCTTGACCATCTGGACACTGCCCACACTTGGGACCAGCCACACCAGGTCTACAGGAACACAGTCCAGTCATCTGCTCACAGTCGTCTCTCACGGCACCCCGAGGGTCACAGCTACAGGCTGGGCAGTGGGAGGGAAGAATCTACAGTTTAGATAGACTCCCCCATGCCCCAGCACCCGACCAGGTATTGGTCAAGCCAAGACATGAGCGGTGATGGGGTAGACAGGCAGGGGTGCTTGGGGCTCTGTTACTCACGAGTACAACCACTATGACCGTCAGTGACAATGCCACGGAAGTTCCAGAAGCCAGGCTCACAGCGATCACACCTGAGGCCTCCCACACCTGGTCGGCAGGAGCACTGGCCTGTGGCTGGGTTACAGGTGCCACTATAGGAGCCATGTGGGTTGCAATGGCAGGTGCCTGCAAGAGGAGAAAGCACTTGTCACAGGAACTTGTATAGCTCTGTCAGACCATGGACAGGGCTGGGTTCAGATACTCACTCGGACAGCCAGCGAAGCCTACACCCTGGGCAGCAGTGGCATTGTCTTGGCAGCAGCCATAGGGGGTTTGAGCACAGTGGGGGAGGGCCATAGGTAGCAGTGGAGCCAAGGTAGGGCCTGAGGAAAGGTGCATAGGAATTCAGATTTGATGTAGTGCTAGATGTTTACCCTAAACATTATTCTGCCTCAATGATTTCTGCCACATGACTCATCCCTCTTGACATCAATTTCCACTATGAAGTGAAAATATAGGGCTGTCATAGATGAAACCAGAATATCACATATAAAGACCCGAAACCTATAAATATAAGAGCCACATACACATCCCCATGTACACATATATTACTGGACGTACATACAGATATGAGTGTACACATAAATGAAGACACATTTATATGCATTCACTCGTATTCCTCTAAAATATTATTTATTCCTGTGCATTTACATCTGTGTACATGCACAAACATAAATCAGCACAGTCTCCTTCCCTCCCTCCCTCCCTCCTTCCCTCCCTCCCTTCCTTCCCTCGAGACAGGGTTTCTCTGTGTAGCCCTGGCTGTCCTGGAATTCACTCTGTAGGTTGTCCTGGAACTCAGAAATCTGCTTAGCTTTGAGATTAAAGGCATGCGCCACCATTCCCAGCCTGCCATCAATCTCTTTTCTACAAGAGCTAAAGTGCCTAGTGGGTGCCTCTCCTGTTCCCTATGGCCTCCATTTGGAAACCTAGTCTGGCTCACAGAAAGTGAGTGCTTGGTGCACACCTTTAATTCTAGTACCCAAGGAGCAGGAAGCAAGTAGATCTAAGAATTCAAGGCCAGCCTGGTCTACATAGCTAGTTCCAGAACAGCCAGGACTATGTAGAGGGACTCTGTCTCAAAATAAATAAATAATAATAACAACAACAAAAAGAAAACACAAAATAAATAAAATTTGAAAACGAAAGACAAAGGTACCATCATCATCAACAACAACAATAATACAAATCACCACAGCACATGTGCATGCCCATAGCTTATATCTCTGTCATGAACCATAGAACACTCACACACAGTGAAACAGAAGCACAAATGTATAGAACATGCCACCACATGCTGGATGTGTTTTATACAGCCACTCACCACGGCAGGCTCCCTGAGCAGCAACATATAGTTCTTGCTGTGATTCACACCTGGCCTTCTTCAGGTCACACTCCGTGTTATAGGTGATCCCATCTGAGCCACACACCTGGAGGGACGGGATCAATGTGGACAGCCTTGACCCCCTCCCCAGTGCACCCACCCTGGAGCCATGAGAAAGCTTCTATACTCACTGGGCTTCTAAGGACACTCTGGCAGCTGAAGTCGCAGACACATGGCCCATCCTCTAAGTCCTCATCCCAGACACCACCATGCTGCTGGCATAGCTCCTGCTCACACTCATTGTCTTCCCCAGAACCAGAGCCCCCAGAGCCACACTCAGCTGCAGGAAAAGAGAGCAGCCATCTATGAGGTCTTCATCAGAGACTGATGTCTAGGGGCTCACACCAGTTACCTGAGCTTACCCTGCTCACATGGCCCTGCACGGGTCTCCTCAATTTGTACCTGCTGCTGACACGCAGCTTCTCGTAGCTCACAGGCACTGAGGTAGGTGACACCATCACTGCCACACACAGGGCCAGGTGGGGGGTGCTCACAACGGGGACATATACACTGTCCAGCTGAGCACACAGCCCCAAAGGCACAAACTGTGTCTCCACAGGTCTCTATAGGAGATGGTAAAAAGCAGGAGTAAGCGTGATTCCGATTGAGGAATCATGGAAGCCTATCCCTTCTGGTCTCACTCACGGCAGTGTCCAGCTGAGGCCACATGTAGGCTGATCTGGTGTGTACAGGCATGGACATGCAGCTCGCATTCACTAGCATATGTGCGCCCATCAGAGCCACATACAGGCTGGGCTGAGGCCACACATTCAGAGGGGCACACACAGCGTCCAGTCTCCATCTCGCACAGGGATCCAAAACGGCACTGGCCACATCGGTCTGGGGAGGAAGCTCTATCACCATGTTAACCAAAAGCCTCCTCCCAACCCAACCCACTTGCCCACCACTGACCACAGGGTCCTCTGCGGGCCACCCGGATCTCCCGCTTGAGAGCACAGGCCATGGATTCCAGCTCGCATACACTGCCATAAGTGACACCATCGTTGCCGCACACAGGATCGTAGATACCCGAGCACACCTGCTGGCACTCGCACACAGCTTCCCCATTCTTCACTGTGCATATTGCCCCAAATGCACACTGTACTCCATGGCATGGGGATGGGCTCTGGTCTGGAGAGGATGTGGTACTCAGTCCACATTCTCCTCCAGACGTGGACAAAGCCCACTCCCACGCAATAGCCCCTCTCCAGGGTGGGAATGGTGGAGGAAGACCTAGATGCACAGGACACAGCAGAGAAAGGGACAGACACACAACAGAGGTGGATGGGGACATATGAGTTTCTGACTGTCCATAACAGGTTACTGACCCTAAACCACCAGCTGCCCTAGGATATCATGCACATGGGGGTTGAAACTTTTCCCCCATGAATGGAAAACCCTATACCCCCAAATCACAGACTACACAGGGAAGAGGGTGTCTGTCAACTTGCTCTGAGGACCAGAAGGCCAGGCAGTAGCAAGCCACTCCCCCCAGCCGCGCCGGGGGCAGACCTCAGGCTGTGGGCTCCTGACGGGCAGGCGCGTCACCTCATCCTGCCAGCAGATCAGGCTGGAAGACACAAGAGTCGGAGCCGAGAGGGAAGGAAGGACCAAGAAGAGACAGATGCAGAAAGAAAGATGGACAGAGGACTGACCAAGACAGACAGCAGAAGGAGGCAGGCAGGGCCATAGAGGCCCACAGCCCCAAAGAGACCTGTTGGCCACTGCCCAATTTCCTCCACCCTCTCTACTGGTCCTTTAATTCCCAAATTACAATCTACCTCTAAGAGGCTTGGGACTGCACTGTGTTCCCAGAGCAAGGAATCTCCAGCACCATATCCATTCCTGCCCACCCAAGTAGTCTGTGCCCCAAGCAGTACAGAGACTGATGATGATGAACCAGAGGACCTGCTGGTGTAGCAAGGCCAAGTGCACACTGCCTTTGTCCCATCTCCTAGGTTCCCCAGTTACCCTCCTCACAGCCTCCAAATACCAGCACCTTCCCCAAGTGACCCCAGCCCAGGACTCTGGGAGGTACATGACAAGGAATGGAAATGGTGTATGACAGGGACAAGGAATGATGCAAGACCAGCTATCCCCAGCTGGATACCAAGTTGCTCACCACACAGGCCCTGGTGCTTGGGGGGAATGGCAAGCTGTTGCCGACACTCAGCCTGTTGGCGCCAGCAGTCATTGTCATATGTGTGCCCATCCTGGGCACACACAGGCCTGTAAGCCCCATCACAGATGACACGATCACAGGAGCAGTGGGGACGACCCCGGCGGGACAGGCATACAGAGTTGAACTGGCAAGTCTCCTGGCACTGGTCTGGGAGCAGACAAGCAGATCAGATAGGCCAGAGTATCACACCAACTGTCTATCCATATACAGAGTACTCATTGGTACCTGACATGGTGAGGAGGGACATGAGGTATACAGAAGTGGGACCTAATGAGCCACAGTGGCAGGGCTGGATCAGTCCTCTGGGAGCACCAACCTCGAGGCTGGCACTGGCCAGAGCGTACTTTCTGGAGAAGCAGGCCACGGGTTGCACCAGTACGGCCCATGACACAGTCATTTTCATAGGTGACCCCATCATCTCCACAGACAGGTGTGTGCTTGGCAGGGCAGTTCTCTGGCCGCAGAAGCATCTCTGGGTGCCGTGTACGTGGGTTCACACGGCAGCTGTGGTTCAGGTCTGACATGCTGCCCTGGCAGGGGTCTAGAGTCCAAGGGTAGAAATTAAGGGTTGTCACCAGTGCACATAGAAGAGTCTTGAATGGGAGAAACAAAATATAGTGAGTGCTTTGCTTACCACAAGGGCCGTCAAACTTCTTGAAGATGTGCTCCTGGCGGGCACAGGCATGACGAAGCAGCTGGCACTCACTAGGATAGTCAATACCATCACTGCCACATACAGTGCCGTCAGGGTCCCCAAAGCAGGTAGTAGGGCATAGGCATGAGGCAGTCTGTCCATCGGTTGAGGGTACACAGGTGCTGCCAAAACTGCAGGTCACATTGGCACAGGGGTCCCGGGACCCTGTGGGTATACAGGTGAGGTCATGCTGATTTTCCATGTCCCACCCCCCCAACACACACAGCCCACACTCACTTACCACATGGTCCTTGGCGAAGTAGGCGGATGCGCCGTTGCTGGTTGCACTGTGCACGCTGTAGCTCACACTCATTGCTATAGGTAGAGGCATCCGAACCACACACAGGAGCCACAGTAGCAGGGCAGATATTCTTCTTGCACACACAGGAGGCCTGGCTTGGATCCTCAACACTTGGTTCACATACAGCACCAAAGCCACATAACATTCCCCTGCATACTGAGTTTAGACCAGAGGAAGGGTATTCAGAAGAAGGCTGGCCAGGAATCATTCCTAGGTGCAAACACCCACGAGTCCTTGCATCACATTCTGTTTGTGCCCAAATCTCATAGGAAGATCCATATTTAAATATTCATATGACTGAGCTCACCCCAAACACATAAGCACTTACATCCTACAACTGATAGTGATCAATGCACATGCTCAACCCTACTCTGGAAGGCTCCTAGAACCTTCCCTCATGGGAGAACAGCTTCCCTCACCCTATACTCTACAACTGTGGAGAGTTCATGTCCCAAAAATAGGACAAGGCATTCACTCCCAGCACACTTCCATGGACTCTAACACACAGCAGAAGGGCCCCAGCTATGGATGCCTTAGCTTCACCCACAGAAGCCTCAGTGATCAGCTTCAGTGTGGGTAGGTTCCTGAGGTTGAGCTGGAAGAACCTTGAAGGATCAGGGTGAGGACATATACTGAGGTGTCTATGAAATCTCAGAGAGCCTTGCCACTGCTAACTTCAGGAGATTGAGAGGTAAATGAAGGAAGCTGGCTATGGGTGCTACATCTGTCTGTTTTTACTCCACAAAACGCAGACTAACCTCATCTTAGGTTTCTTTCTTGAGGGTTGCTTCTATATCCAACAGACTCTTGCTACCTCTCAGTAAGGACCACCTCTACAACCTTCTGAGAACCCCCAACCTCTTTCCCTCTCCTCCAGGTCTAACGGGCACTATGTACTACTAGAAGTCTGGAATCTTGGTCCACATACACCTTTTTCTTCTTTCATTGCCCCTCCCCCACCTCCTCTCTAATAGGTCTTTCTCACCCGCACAAGTACCTGCCCTGCCCCAATCTGTACTGTTTCTACTATCTTTTCTCCCTCAAACTCTTTTCTCTGTTTACTCCCCTCACCTTCCAAGGCCCCCACAGTCAGCTTCTCCCATTTATAATCCTTTAATACTTCCCACCCAGACTCAAGTTGGCAGTGGCACAGGTCTCTCTGGGATCACACAGGTACCTCCCTTTTATCCTTCTGGGCCCTTACTTCAGAAAATGTCCTCATTCAAGTCCTGAGTCTTGTCCCCAGTGCAACTGCCTCCTATATATCAGCCCCACATACCCATTCACACAAGAGTTTCCTAACATTGTAGTCTCAGTGTTGCAAATGTCCAGCCCACGCATTGTTGCTGAACCTCTTCAGCAGCCTAACTGGCTCAGGGGAAGGGCCAGGTGTTGTTCACTAATCCCACAAGTAAAGTGGACACTGGTACATTCAAAGTTCAGATACCCATTGGGGAAGCCTTCCTAAGCACAGCATTAGGGCTGAAAACCTCTGAGAAGATGAACCATGAGGTGGGTAGGCCTCTTAAGGGCTACAGCTACCTAGATCTACTAAGTGTTTAATTGGGTGTAATTATCACCACTTCATATTATGCTTAGAAATTAACCAGAAGCAGTCTTGGATATCTTGGTGCATATGGACAGCCAAGCAATGGCTACCCAGCCTCCCTTGCTTGTGTAGCCTTGCCTCCACCAGGGAAGGGTGAAAAAGGTTTACAGGAACCTCTGCCTGCCTTCCCTATGACTTGCTTGTGTTTGCGCTTACCCTCCTCAGCTTAGAGCTAGGTGTTCCCACACTGTACCTTGGTGCCCCCTTCCCTTTCTGTAAATGGGGACAGTGAGTACCTACTCCCAGAGCTATAATTTGCCAATGTCTGCAAAACTTAAGAGAAGGGGCCCCCAACAAGGACTGAGAAGAGATATAATAACAGGGTTGTTAGTACCAACAGCTTTCCCTGTCTTGGCTCAAAATAAACATATATTTTGTTCACCAGTGGTCTCTTTTCATGCCTGGCCAACACCTCTCTCCTACTTAGTATTCTCTCTCTCTATTGTGCCATCCTCAAATTTGGCCTTCTCTTACTCAAGCCTGAAGGTCTCATACCAAATTCAATAAGTACTTTCTGAGGCTGAGCTGATGCTCGATGGCTGCACTCTTTAGCTGCTGACCAAGGTATCCCATAGGTCCAATCTCTGGGTCTGTGCCTGGCACCCAGTTCTTTGGCTGACTGATAGTATCTATACTTCTTGGGCCTCTCTATCAGATTACCTGCCCTAGCCAATCTCTCCCAGGTCTCAAACCCACAGCCAAGGGCAGCTGTTCATTCCTTCACCCACCAAGACCAACATGTAGCTCTACAAATGTAAGATTCTATCTCAACAAAACAACAATAAGAAAGAAGAATTATCCTTTAAACCACAGTGATACCTGCTTTATTGAAGTTGAAGTGTATCCCTTACCCACAGGATCAAGAGATCATAAAAGCTCAAGAAAATTTTCTTTTCTTTTTGAGACAGGGTTTGTCTCTATAGCCCTGGCTGTCCTGGAACTCGCTCTGTAGACGAGAATGGTCTCACACTCAGTGATCCACCTGCCTTTGCCTCCTGAGTGCTGGGATTAAAAGTGTATACCACCTAATCCCAGCGCTTGGAAGCAGAGGCAGGAGGACCTCTGTGATCTGTGAATTGGAGGCTAGCCTGGTCTACAGAGCAAGTTCCAGGACAGCCAGGACTGTTACACAGAAAAACTCTTGTCTTGGAAAACAAACAAACAAAAGTGTACAATACCACGCATGGTCAAGACAAGTTTCTGTTTGTTTTGTTTTGTTTTGTTTTATTGAGACAGGGTTTCTCTGTAATCTTGGCTGTCCTGGAATTCTCTCTGTAGACCAGGCTGGCCTTGAATTCAGAGATCTGCCTGTCTCTAGCTCCAGAGTGCTGGGATTAAAAGGTGTCAGCCATGCCGGGCGGTGGTGGCGCACGCCTTTAATCCCAGCACTCTGGGAGGCAGAGCCAGGCGGATCTCTGTGAGTTGGAGGCCAGCCTGGGCTACCAAGTGAGTCCCAGGAAAGGCACAAAAAGCTACACAGGGAAACCCTGTCTCGAAAAACCAGAAAAAAAAAAAAAAGGTGTCAGCCACCACCTCACAGCTCCCAAGACAAGTTTCTTATAACTAAATGTTAGAACAGGCCCAATCTGAGACCACCTGAAGACAGGTATGGATGAAGTAATTACACACATGCTCATTACTGCAGCAGGCAGAGCTGTTTTAATAGCTCTGAACCTCAGGCACCACTCAAGTATCATCATGCAATGCCCACATATCAGGAAAGAAAGCAGAGGCTCACTGAGGTTTCCTGACAAAGCCATATCCCTAATAAACACCAGGGTTTAGCTCAGTTCCCATCTGTGTTCCTGGTCACTTCCCCACACTGCCTCTCATAAACACAGGTGGCACACCTGGGCACCTATGATTGAACAGTCTCTAATGGATCATATCTGGGCCCCCCACTAAGTGTCTTCCTTCACCCCTGTGGAACTTCTCCATGGTCTCCTAGTTTCCTATACAGGCAATCTTTCCATATGATGTTGGAAGCGTCCTGTACTTTTTATATCTACCATGGTAGTAGAGAATACATTTAACTTCTTTGCTAGTCTTTGGTAGGTTGGAGATGGAATAGATGGTTGCCCATAAGCCATGGCCTATGTCTAAAGTACACAAAGCAAATGCTGGGTATAAATAAGGGGCCTGCATGTACAATTGTGGGGAATGCAGTGTGTATAAAGGAAAGAAGACGTCTGGTAGTTTTGGGGGTTTCAGAAGAAGCCGAAATTACCAAGAAGGAAGATCTCTTCACTCCTGAGCCTACCTTGAATGTAGACAGCTCTAGGCCTCTTGCCCCTAGTCTGTAAACACTCAGCCCTAACCTCATACACCATACTGAAGGGCACATTCCACCTACTAACAGCCCACCTCACTGGGAGTGATTTGGTCCCTTTTTTAAAAATGTGGAGAAGTGAGAGTCACTTCCTCTCACTTCCCATCTAACAGGAAGATTGCTTACTCATCTATCAACTCAGTTAATAGTCTCTGCAACTCTAGTAATAGTGAAGAGCATACATTGGTATAATACTGCTTTGATAATAGCTTCCCAGGCAGAGGCACCTGGTTGACATAGCCTCACCTCACCACAACCCAGTCTGAGCTTGGGACTCTAAAGGGCCTTTCAGATCTTGGGGAAGCAGCTGCCCAGGAAGGACACTGGTGTCGGGGATCAAGACTTAGGACCATAAAACCAGAGCCCAGGGTTAGGTCAGAAGCACCTATCACTCACTACCAGCCTCCATTCCCACTATACCCCAACACTGCCCAATTAGTAGTCCTTGGGACCAAAAGCCTATTGGCCAAGTGTGTCAAAAAACACACTGCCAGTTTGCTAACATTATAGACTCAGGAAATAAAGGGCAGTTGGTTACAGATGACCTTTCTTTTCCCATTTGACCATCAAAAAGTAGGGGAGACCCTCTAATATCCTGCATCTGAATCAAGTTCCCATTTTTGGATGTCTGGGCTCTCCATTCCTAAGGAAACTCCCTAGTTTTACAGACTGCTGAGGCCCCCAGAGAGTCCTACCTTAACCCTGACTTCCTAGTATAGAACAGAAGGAGGGAGGCCCTATCAGTGCCAGGATACTTTCCTCTACTCTGAAGACCCAGAAATAACCCCAACTATCTATGTAACCCAGGGCTGCTTCCTAGAAAGAAAATGACAGGGTCGATTCTCATAATGACACCTACAACCTCAATCCTAGGATTCCCTGAAGTCCCCACAACCCATATCCTGGTCAAAACAGAAACCATGGCTGGGCATGGTGACATGCGCCTTTAATCCTATCACTTGAGAGGCATAGGCAGGAGGACCTCTGTGAGTTTGAGGCTAGCCTGATCTACATAGTAAATCCTAGGACAGCCAATGCTATATAGAGACCCTGTCTCAACCCTTGACCCCAAACCAAAAACCCCAGAAACCATGGCTTTGCCACACATAAGATAACACAAGACATATGATTTCTACAAAACTAGTCAGGTGCCCAGGCAGCAGAATTGATAGGGTAGTAGGTACCAAGGACAGAGCTGGGAACTGTACCCCTCTTGATATAAGGAGCCAGGCTGGGCTAGCTGAGATACAGTCTATTCCTACTATTCTTTGCTTTTTTTCTAACACTGGTCAGTTCCTTGTCTCTTTATCATTAACTTAGTTACAGAAGCCTACACACTAGCAGCCCCTCTGGGAGAGCTGGCCCCAGCCATAAAAAAGGTCAGCCTGCCCCTTCCATCATTTGCTCCCTCCCCCACCCCAGGGTCAGACCTAGACCCTCTAGCCCTCAAACAGCTGTCATTCGCTTTACTGAGCCCTCCCCCACTACCCAATCCACTTTCCCTTCTGTGCTTCTGTCTGTTTCCAGCCCCACCCTTTCCTGAATAGGGAAAAAGACAAAGAAAAGGAATCCATCCACAAACAGACTGATTTCAGTGCTCCATCCAAATCTCACACAAATCCTCTGACGTCATCTCTCAACTTGTAGGTTCTAAGACTGGTCCTGCTCAGAATATTAACCAGTACCTAAAGGCCCCTGTGGACTCCCTGGAAGGGATCCAGGCTCCCTTGCCCAACTTCCTACTCCAAATACACCTGGTGTACACACTATGAAACAGTCCTAATCCTAGTAACCCTGTCCATTTTCACCCCCATTATCAGTGTACCAACCACCTGCCCCAACCACCGTCACTCACCATCAGGAGGCATAGGAGGCGCTGCTGTGAAGTGGGTTCCAGGTTTGTCTAGAGGGAAGAAAAAAGTTAGGTTCCTTTGAGCAGGTATATTGCCCACTCACAACCACTCCTCAAGGCTCCAGTTATAATCAGCAAGGCTGGGAAGGTCACTGACCAAGCAGAACAGACAGAGGAAGCCCTGGTCTTTCTCTGCCTCTTGAACTTCACAGCCACCTGCTTTCTCTGGATAAGTCCATCTCTTGCCCCTGTTCCCAATCGCAGCACTGATGTACCTACCCTTGCCAATTCCCACAGAGTTTTCTGCAGCTCAGGTTGAAGGTCTGCACCATTAGAAGCCTAAGAATAGGTTATAAGAAGCCCAGGAATTTAGTGTGACCTATCCAATACCCAGAAGGAAAAGGTGCCCCATCTACAACAACCCCTAGATTTGATATGACCCTGTCTGCTCTGAAACTCTTGATAACTGAGATGAAGGGCTCACTGAGCAGAACAAGGGTACACCCAGCAGCCACGTACAGTTGCTGAGGAAAAGCAGCACCGCAAAGCCCAGGGTGGACGTAGCCAACAGGATCAAGCAGATGTTGCAGGGGATCATGAAGTACCGAACCAGCAAGGAGGCACCAGGCTGCTGCCTGGGCCTGTGTTCCAGTGGCAGAGGAGGCATGATACAGCTCTAGCCCACTTCTTGGGTGTGGGGGTTCTTATGGAGTGCCCTTGGGCCTCTTCGGAGCTACTCCCCCCATGCTGGGTACCCTGTAGCAGCAGATGGCAGCTGTGATCTCAAAGTTTAGCCAGTTATGGCTGGGGGAGCACCAGGCCCTCCCCAGCCCTCCAGGATCATGGTGGGAGATAAGCAGAATTCTCTCCAAGTAGAAATCCCAAATGTGAGCTCAGAAGCAGGGAAACGATGATGGAGAGCCAAGGCAACCCCTGTTGGCTACAATTCTTCCGCCCACTAGCCAGTGCTGTCCTCTGTAGCTCCTGGAGTCTGAAATGCAGGGAAGGCCCCAGAGACCAGGGGCGCCGGTGCAGGGCCTGTCTGCTCCTGCCTAGCAGAGGCGGGAGCACGATGGCAGCAGCGGGAGGAGCATCGGGCTTGGCTTTGGAGAGAATAAAGAATCGCGGAGGCGCCTGCCCACCTCCAGTAGCAGTGGCAGCGGCGGCGGCGGCAGCAGCAACAGCGGCGGCAAGCAGTGCAGCTCTTCTTGTCCTCGCTGGGCTGGGGCAGTGAGTGAGGGGCGAGGGAAGCCAAGGGGGCGGGAGCGGTTAGCAGAGACAAAGGAAGATGTCTCTGGGGACTCTAGCGTCCACAGGGAGTCGCAGTTGGGAGCAAAGAGGCTGGGGTGGATTAAGATCAGGATGCAAAATGTACAAAAGAGACAGAGCAGCTCTGGGTAGAAGTAGAAGCTTGGGGAGGGTTGGTGGCGGTACTGGTAAGAGGACAGGGACCAAGCGAGGGACAAGTGATGGGAGGGCAATGGGTCTGGAAATTGGAGAACAGGGGAGAAGTAGGAGTGGGCTAAGTGTTTCCATAGGGGAGCAGAGGTTGAGCCTGAAGAGGAGACAATTGCTTGGCCCCCACCCCATGAACGCTATTGAGAAAGGTGGGCAGGAGGCAGCCAAGTGAGGCTGAGGCTGCTGTGTGGGCAGAGGCAGTCCTCCCTTATCACTCTTAATGCCTGGCTGGGAGTCACACCACAAGGGGCTTGGGCCTGTAGGAAGTACTGAACTCTGGGATTTGGTCTGCTTGTGCTTATGCATACATTATGCTAGTGCCTGTTGTTTCTGGTCCTGCAGGCTCTGCCTTGGTGTCGAGGCGGAGGTCCCCAAGTACCATGTAAGGTGCTCAGGTGGATGAGGTGATGAGTTCAGAAATCATCCCACCTACCTTTCCCCTTGTAATTGAATATAACATCTTAAACCACCCATTCACTCAACTCCCCAGCAATGAGAAAACATGCAAATGAGCCCATGCAAATAGCTGTTGAACTTTGGCCATCCCTAGAGCCTGACTCTGGAGTATACTTCCACCCCCAAGCTACTTTGCAGACTCCAAGAGGACCATTTGGGGCAAAGGGTTTGGGATAGAGGCACAGCCCACCTAGGTTGTGTGAAGGAACTCTTTCCTGGTCTCTGTGGGGAAAGACCCCCCCAGCTGTCCACAAGATTGGGGAGTATGCAGGTTCTGCACTATCCCCACTTGACACAGCCACCCTCCTGCTAAGTGTTCATCTCAGCTGAAATCACACTAACAGCCCCCATACCACACACTTGGGTTATACTAACAGGTACACGGTATCCACAACTCAAGACTCTAGTCAGGCTTCTGCATCTGCTGTTAGCAGGTCCCATTTTTTAGCCAACTATGGCTACTTTCAAACCTCATCTCAGTTCATCTTGAGAAAATCACATCTCTGTATACCAGGAGCCCTTGGCCTATCTGTGGTGCTCCTCTATTCCATTCTTCAACCAACCCTGCTTGGGGCACTAAGACCCTACATTCACTGCACATTGACTGGAAATGGCTCCACTTCCATATTATCTACAGCTGAAACCTCTCTAAGACCCCTCTGGTCAGACACTTGGCACCCCTAGTGCCCACTCCCTTTTGATCTGTCAGACAATTTCTCTACCCTAGTTGATAACAATGTATCTATCTTCTCTGTTTCCAAGCCTATCCATCCTCTGGCCAGGCACAAAATGCAATCCTCCTGCTGGGTCATTCATTTGCCACCCATGGTAAGAGGTTTTCCATCTTTTGCGGCCCCAAACTCAAATCTTCTAATGAAATCTTGCAGGAAACTCTGAAATAAAGCTGGGTTTATGAGCCCTATGCATGCAGTCTAGGACATCATCAGATCTAACTACTGGAAAACTCCACTTCCAGATGGCCTCACCTTTTCCTCAGAGCTCTGGCCCTGAATGCCTCCTACTGGACCTTGGCACTGCCAGTGACACAGAGGTAGTTTCTGTGATGCTAGCTCCCCTAGTACCAGAAACAGGGTCTGAGTTCTTAGCTCCTAGAAAGTCAAGAGAACTTACAATTGAAGAGTGCAGCACCACTCATATACATCTTCTGTTTGATTCACTACCCCATAGAAAGTGCCAGAGAACAAGTACCCAGCAGGCCACACGGTACTATTGGATATGTTGTTTCAGCCCTGGAATGTCCCAGTGTGCTCTCTACAGGAAGCACAGTAACCAGGGTCTTGGAGGGCTGGGTCCCATTAGTAGTAAAAACCCCAGGCAAGAGCTAGCAGAAGAAGCCTCAAGTGATCTTGGGAAATTTGCTATAGCCTTTGCTTAACCCTTTCACCAAGCAGAAACCCTGAGATCTGCCACTGAAGAGGTCTCAATAATTTTTTTCAGTGCTCATATGGGGTTCTAGTCAGTCCTGGGCAACACTGGAATGGGGCTTGAGGTCTATTGGGCCTAGCCATGGGAAAGGGAACTAGGCAGGCAGCCTGGCCCACCAAACCCCAGTCAGTGTCTGAGCCCCCTGCAGGGGCAGGATGCCTTCAAAAAACAAAGAGCCTTTGAGGCTTTAGGCCAGTGGGGGGAGGGGAGCACAGGCTACTGGAGTTATTTTGGGATCTTTAGACAAAATCATTCAGCCTAGACTGCCCCAGCAGGCTCATGCCCAGGAATGAACAGGATGCTGATCCAGGCTTACCCCCCTGGGCTCACACCCTACCAACATGCAACCACAGATATGAGCCAAGACTCTAAGTACTCCTGCTTTCCAGCGGTCACTCAAGCTTGCAAGAATTGCATCCCCCACCTGCCAACATACACACTAGACATTCTTTGTGTAGCACAAAGCTTGTCCCTCATTCCCAGGCATAATAGGTGTGGTCCTATGTTCTGGTACTTCTCAGGACCAGAGGAGGTTGGAGGATAAGGCCTGGAGTGGGTACAGAGTCCTTCTCCCTTTCTAGATAGCCTTCAACTCCCTTAGAAAAGAAGGTAGAGTTAGGGGTTTGATGACTGAGAGGAGTCCATGGAAAAAGCTGCCTATCTGGACACTCAGCACATACTCATTCCCCAATACATAGGTCTCACCCAGCAAGTAGACATGCCCCACCCTCTGACCTCTGGTCAGGCCAGGGTGAGGCTAACCTGTTCTCTTTGGTGGTGGGGATTTCTAGGCATGCATTGCTCAGGTTAATAGAGGTACCGGATGGACTCAGTTCTGGCTGCCATGGTGGGGGCAGGGCAGTACCATCCTACACCTCCAGTATCTGGCCTCAAACTGTACCTTGCCTTTTCTCTCTTCCCTCCTCCCCTCAGAGGACAATAGGCACTTCATAGCAGGACAGAGGCACTCTGCCCTGGTCAACTGCCAGCATGAGGGGTCCTCCAGGCCTAGGTCAGATCTGTACCCACCCACCCACCCATCTGAACAGTTACCCTGCTCTGCAGAGTGGTTGGATTAAATTAAAATTTGGGATACAATAGGGATGTCTTTTAGGGTAGCCAATATGCTGCCTGATTGCCCCTTCTCCATTCCTTAGCTGGCTAGGCTCCTCAACCTGGGGCTGTTCTGACAAACTTACCAACTCGTTTATACCTCTCTAAGAAGTTAAGTGTGTCTGCCTGGCTTCCGGAAGATATCATGGCAGTTTCACATGAAGGTCAGATGGGTGAAGTGAAATCTGCACATTGACCAAGTGATGAGTGGGGCCACAGCTGTCACAGGGTCAGAGTCTTTAATGCAGATCCTCAACCTTTCAGATTTGGGGAACTCCAACATGGACCTGGGCATTTTCCTGAATGATCAAGAGCAGCCAGCTGAGCAGGTACTGATGAAAGGCGGTGAAGGTAGGGACATTCATGCTATCCCTCTTGTTCCTTAGGTTTACCCAAACCCAGCTTTGCCAGTCCCTACTTATCTCAAGGAGGAAAGAGAAGGAGCCAGGTGACACCCACATGTGATCAGTGCTTGGTGAGTCAGGAGACCTTGATATCCCTGCTTAATACTCCAGCTGTGCTGAGTTAGGTTAGAGACATCAGATACAGGAGAGGGGTAAACATAGCAGGGATCCTATGGCCCAATGGCACAGGCTTAGTTCAAGAGGGCTTCATGGAGGTGGTGGGCAGCCAGTTATTAGGATGAGAAGGAAAGGCAGTAAGGGTGACAGAGGACTAGAGGTGCAAGAAGGGGGAGCAGAGACAGATCCAAAGAGGAAGGAGGCTGGGGCAAGCAAGGAAGAACTTTCCTATTGCAGAAGTGCTTGGGATCAGCAGATAGGTAGGAAGGCCAGCCCAGAAAGGGATTAGCTTGCTCTCTCAGCCAGGGGACAGGCTGTTGAAGAATAGTACTCTCCTTTCCTCACACTCACAGCATCTTATCTACTCTTTCCCAGGCAGCAGCAACCACCTACTATTCTTTTCATTCATCTTTATCTCAACTCACTGATCCCTGGGAAGCCACCAAAACTACAAGCAGGACTCTGTTGAGGGTACCAGCAACAGCAGATGCCCCATTAACCCTGCAGGGAATGGTTGTAGAATGGTGACTGGACATGGTCAAGAAGGAACTGATAGATTTAATGATGGAAGACATCACAAGCCATGTATTATACCTGATGGCTTCCTTTCCAGAGTAGGAGACGGGTATCTCAATTGTTCTACCAGTATCGTGTTTGTGCTCTGTTCTTCCATATGTGCTGGAACCTCACTTGTGGGTACAGGGGCCTGCACTGACATAATGCTAGCCTACATTTTCTGGGATCTAGGATGTGGTGGTCAAGGGCACTCTCAAACTTACCAATTTACCTCAGGCTAGCAACAGATAGAGGGCAGAGGGGAGGAAGGCAGTTGCATCAGCCTCAGGGTCTGACAGGCTTATAAAGGTCAGTGACTAAATTCCCTGGTCTCCTGTCCTCACAGAAGCTCACCAAACACATCCCTCATTTTAAATGTTTGCAACATGTCAGTCACTCCTAGAGGCAGAGCTCACAAAAGGTGCCCCTGGCCCTCCAGCACAACTGGACCCAAAAGAACCAATAGCAAACAGATGCTGAGATTCACATACACGTGAGGTCAGCAACCAGGACCTGACCACTTACTTAGACATAAACCCAGAAAAACCAAGATGGTGACAACTACCCCTCCCTTCAATTGCAGGCCTAGGCACACATAACTATAAAAAGTTCACACAGCTGGAAGCAGCCTAGCCTGTGAAGACAGAGCCTCCCTATCTTCCCTGCCTCCAGGCCAGGGAGGGGCCATCTCTATTCCCTGGTAAATTGTCTCTGCAGGGGGCCTTCCTCAGAGGAAATTCTCAGGATCTGTGCTGAGGGTGGGAGGGGTGAGATCCCTTGATCCCCGGGTCCTCCACCACTGACCTTATCAGCTTTCCCAGCTTCCAACATGGGTCAAACATGGCCTACTCCTGAACCCCAGGAGGTATAGGGGACATAGAGCCCTCTTCTTCTAGGTGGTAACTGCCCCAAATGAGCAGGATTACTATGACGACTGTTGTGGTAGCCCCTAGTCCAACCCACCAGGACATCAATGGTTTAGTGCTCTATCTCCACTCTGAGGTAAACAGCTGACCTAAGAATCACAGAGAAAAAAGTCAGCTGTTTTCTACCCTCTTGTGCATAGTAACCAGGCCTAGGAAACAATAGAGGGCCCTTATCAATCAGTGATACAGGACCCTCCTGAACCTGTGGTCCTAGGTATGTCCTCGACCTCACACTCCACCCTATACTATCCTACTTCAGCTTGTAGGAACTAACGAGTAACTACAGACCTGATCTGGGTTGAGGGTAGTTTGTCTAGTCTGCAATGGGGATCCCATGTCTGCAGGAGGGCTATGAGGGCTCAAGCGGGTGGCAACAGAATTTTCTTTGTCCAGAAAGATCCAAGCAACAGAAGTGGTTTCAAAACATCCCTCCCCATTTCTAATTGACAGGGTTGATGGGGGCATCTTCTCTGGGTAGGGATGGGAGAGCAGGATGGGTCTGGAAAAAGCCAAAAGTTACTTCCACCAGCTCCATCTTGCCTATTGCCTGCCCAATGGGAGGCCATCTCCACAGAACTAATAGTATCCTGCCTGTCACCCACCTAGAAGCATCCATTGATTCCAGCAAGCAAAGCCCACCCCCCCCAAGGCTGCCTCAGTGAGCCCAAAGATGAGACAAGTCCATTCCTGCAGCCAACTTCTTATTAGAACTCCCTGACATGGAAAAGAGGAGGCCCTTCCTTACCTGGGCAGGCCCTTCTCTCTGGGCAAAAAGTGGGGACAGCCAGTAGCCTCCAGCTCTAGCAGCCTCCAACCTGGACATGCCTGGGGGAGGGGCCCTCAAAGGACTGTGGGTGGGGTTGTAGAGTGGTAGAGAGCCTGAAGTCCAAAGGGAGAGCCACCTCCCCCTCAGCAGAAGGAATGTGGGGGAGGTGAGGGGAAAGAAAATGGCAATGGGAGTCTAAGCCTAGCCTGGAAGGCAGTCCTCCCAACAGTCTAGGAACTGTCACAATATCCTAGGCAACCCCAGTACCAGAAGCCAGCCTTAGTGGATCAGGCTGCTCCTATCCACTGCCTTGGAATCTAGAGCTCCTCTACTCTATCTTCCTGAAAGCTCTGGATAGAGACAAAGGGCAGAACCAATCTGGCCAGCCCAGAACAAGGGAGTCACCAAGACCCCAGCTTCAGAATTGAAAAGGGCCAGGCTGGTCAGGTGCCAGGCTCACTCAACCTGGGCCCCCTGCCCTGTCCTTGTGCCAGGTGCTGGCTGGAACAGACAACACTTCCTTTCTCTGCTCCTGATTTTTAGTAGGGAAGTGCAGGTACCCAGCCAGACTGTGTCTCTCCTGGGGGCTTCAGGGAGGTGCCAATCCAATCTTCTCTAGAGACAGGGTGAGGACAGTGGTGGGCCTATGCTCTGCACCCTTAACTGGAAGTGAAGAGGATTCTCCATTTCCTTGACAAAGCTTTGTCAGAGTGAGAGGTCCCTTTCCAGAAGGAGCAGCAGCCACTCTTGCCCAAAGGTGATGCAAAGGGAGGGGCACATACCTGCCCCAGTTATGCCAGGAATGTGGCTTCCCAGGCAGAGGACCAGAGGAGCCTTTCTGGGGGTGGGGAAGGTGCTGGCTGGCTGGGGGTATTCCAAGAGTGAACAAGAGGTCAGAAGTAGCCCAGATTTCACCCAGTTCCCAGTGTGGGGTGGTGCAGGTGTAGGGGACCTGGAGGCAGATTGGGAAATCAGATTAGAGGGATGGGCTTGTTTCCAAGTGTGAGGACCTAGGATGAGGCTCAAAAGCCTCGTCACCTACAGGTCAAGAAATAGACCCATCTTTGGAGGGGTGGACAAGAAGATATTTCATTTCCATCCTAGATCCTAAACCCTGATGCCTCCTTGGGTGTTCTGACCTTGCCTTAGAACCCAATTTACCCACTGTACTCTGGTCTGCTTCCAAAACAGATCCAAGACACCATTTCTTCAAGCTTCTTACAATGGCACCCCAGCTCCTTAGTCTGCCCCACCCCACCTTCTACATACCTGAAGACATCTCTTCAGCCTCCTTGGCTCTATCTATGAGTCTTTAGTCCCATATCTGCACACACACACACACACCCCCCGCAACACACACACACACACACACACACAGCTACTCCTGGACTCTCCTCCTCTGGTAAAATGCTGGTCTTTGAGTCTTCAGAACTAAGTATCCCTAAGTGTCAGCCATATACAAGTGCACAGGAAGGGAGGCCTTCTTTCCATGATTCTTCTTCCTAGCTGTGCTGCTCCAAATTGGGCTCTACCGGACCAAAGACAGAGTGTAGTGTGGGCCTAGCTGGCTTTGGTGAGATGTTAAATCTTGTTCTGTCACTCCCTACCATGACCTCTGATCTCAGGAGAAGTCCTCAGTTACTGAGTCATGGACCCTCAGACTACTAGATCCACCCAGCTATTCATGATTCACTCTCTTGATCTTGATCCTTCTCAGCCCCCTACTCAACCCCAAGTTGACATATCTATCTATCTTTGGCCTCACATATACATCCTTCCCTGCCTTTCCTGCCCCCCAATTTCCCAAATCACAAACTTCTATAGCAGTGCTAGAATCTCTGTTTCTTGTCTAGATAGGTTCCCCATGGCAAGAACCCAGGAGCTGACCATATCTGGCTGAGAGGCCACAGATTTTACATTCTGGACCTGATCCTCCTACACCCAAGGTCAGCATGGAGACAGGGTTCTAGAGACACCCCTCAAGAGCCCAGCTACCATCAAAGCAGAAAGACAGGAGATAAGTCTTCAGAGCTGGTAAACACATCACATCAGAGGACTAGAAGTCATAACCCTTGCCACTGCTCTGAGAAGGAAGTTTCTGTCCCCAGCCCTACATCCCTTTCCAGCCAGCCATGAGGGAACAGACAGGATGTAGTAGCAGTGAGAGAAAAAAGCATTCTTTACCACATTTCCCCTCAAAAGTCTCAGTCACCAAATGTGGCTGTTCTGAGAGACCTGAATGGTTACCTTCTAGAGGATGGCAGCCCAGTCCCACAGAGCTGTTCTTCTACATACTGTGGGCCTCTGAAACACAAAGGCCAGCCCCCCACCATCCAAACCCCTGTGCCTAGCCACAGGTGTGTACTCAAATGTATGGATCAAGACAGATGTTTGGACTTCTGTAAAGATAAGACAGGTGGGTCCCAGCTTGTTCCATAGCAAAGTGCCTTTCAAAGGGGAATGTGGAGTGCTGAGGGAAAGGGAGAGAGAGAAGAGAGATACCTGTCTCTAGCCAGGGCAGCAGCTTGTTTATGGCTCCAAGACTAAAGACAGCTAATATAAGAGGTGAGGGTATCTAATCTGTATAGCTAGAGATGTAGCCAGGAGCAATAATGTTGCATCACAAGTAGGTAACAGGATGGTTATGCTCCTGCTCCATGGCAAGCTCTCCTCTGTAGCCTGCCCCCTCCCTCAGATCCCATAAAATATCAGCAAGCCACTGCCCTCAAAGGAATACCCTCACCATGCACGCACCTTCTACACAGAACTCCACCTCTTCCAGGTTCCGCAAAGTGATCCGCATAAGGCTGGAGTTGAGCATCAGTTCATTCTTGTGGGCTGGCCACAGGTAGGGTGGTGCTGGGTTCACAAAAAAGATTCTAGTGTCTCCAGTAGACACCTGGTTGTCACAGATAAGGGGGTCTCCGAAGCCACCAATCACCACCTTGTTGCCACCATCCAACAAACTCTCCTGGGCCACCACATCTTTGCCTTTCAAGTACCGCCACACTCGAACCTGAGTGGACATGAAGGTAAAAGTGTGTTGGTCCTACAGGGATAGGGTACCAGACTGGACACCTGGGCCCTTTCCCCTCCTCTGTTCTCACTTGCTCAAGCCAGTGTCCACAATGGACTCCAGCCTTGGGCAGAGATGTTCAAAGTTCTGTGACTCAGCCTCTCAGCAAATGCTGCAGGGAAGTAGACACCTACTGGATAGGGGTGACACATAAGAAGGCATACCACCTAACCATACTCCCACCCTAGTCTAACCAGCCCAAGTCCAACTACAAGGGTCCATCTCAGTCAGGGCTTATCTGGCATGCAATGCCAACATTCTAGACCCTCTAGCTCACTACCACTCAGGACCAGACACTTCAGAAGGGACTTTAGAGCAAGATCCCAGCTGGGATCTTCACGACCCTGTGTGTGGGCTGACACCTCCCCCAGGAAGTAAAGACCCACGTCTTTGCTCCACAGTCTGCCTGAGTCTGTACAGCTAAGGCAGCTCTGAACCACAAAGTCAAGTTTGGGCAATGCAAGTCGGCCCCACCCTCCACCTTCTCTTTTGGGGCCCTGAGGGCACCCCTCTGACAGACATGGCTAGAGGATGTAGCCTGCAGCACCCACAGGACAAGTCGAGGAACCCAGACACTTTGGAAAGGAGTTCTAGCACCCCTTCTTCAGGTGCTCTGGGGGTTTAGGCTCTTGGAATGGAGGGAGCAAAAAGACAATGGGCAGTTTGTCCACCTGCCTAGCTCCTGCTAGGCAACTCAGAATCGCAGCACCTACAGGACTTGAAGAACCTCATTTACCTGCCCCCCCCCCCCCCCCGGGCAGTAAACTATTGAGGGAGATATTCCAAACGGGATGGGGGAGCTCACAATTTTCACACCTCCCCCACCCCAGCCACACCCAGGAGCAGCGGGGAGGAAGTCGGGAAAATCCTGCAGGGACTTGGCAAAGTGCCTTGGCAGTGAGAGGAGGGGGCCCGGCCGAGGGAACCCATGAAGACACGCTACTCTGAAAGAAGTCACCATCCTTTCCATCCCCAAAGAGCAAGAATGATCCTATTTCTAGTTAAGTGATTTGAGAAGCTAGGAGAACCAGCAAAGGTTCTGAGGGTACCCACTATACCTATTTCAAGGTGCTCTCAAATCCAGCTTTAGTTGAAGCAGAACTGACTCTTCTACTGTATTGTAAGGGAAACCCAGTTCTTCCAGAACGGAACACCTGCCCCTGCTCCTTGTGCACTGGAGACTCAACCATAGCCCATCTCTGTGCTCTTGCTCCACCGAAACCCAGTCTGTGCAGCACCTTACGCAGGTTCTTCGGACTTGTGGATTAGACTATGTACCCCTTCCTCACTGCGGACCACCTCCTCGCCCTGGTAGAGGCCTCATCACAGTCCGAGTCCATGCCCACCTCAAACTCTATTCCTTTCCTTTGGTGAGGGTGTACACTTGTTTCCAACGAGAGGGGCTTTGGACAAGGGTGGGGGGGGGGCAGCCACTACCGCAACTGGGGCCTGGGCACCGTGAGAAGAACCACAGCGGCCCCGCAGTAACTTTCGCCCTGAGCTGCAGAGTTTTCCGGGACCTGGTGCCCCACCCGCAGGCTTGGCGGTCGCTAAGGGAGCTCGAGCTGGGGCTACAGAAGCGTTCCGGTCTCGTTCCCACGGCTTGGGGGCCGGGGTCCCAGCAGGGTGGCCGGCACGCGAAGGGCGGGCCTCCGGGCTGGGAACCACGGGGAAAGGGCCCCCGGCTGGGATTCCAGAGGGCTGGGGTCTCGTGGGGTCTTGCCGGGGCCCACCTTGCACGAGTACGTGTGCTGCACCGGGTCCACGTTGAGGATCTCCTCCACCGTGCCGGTGAGCACCACATTCGCCTCCTCCTCGCGCCGCTCCAGGGCGCGCTCCGGGCACGTCCCGCTGGCGCCGGGTAGGGTGCGTTTGGCCACCACCAAGAGCAGCAGCAGTGGTAGCAGAGGGGCCGGGCAACACAGCCGCAGGCTGGCCATGGCGCAGCCTAGAACGGCGGAAGGCGGTCGGGAGAGCGCGCGGGATGGACCGTTCAGGGGGCAGGACAGAACTGGACCGCAGCGGAGGAGGTGGGAGGGCGGACGGCGTCGGGGCGGGCCAGGGGCGGGAACTGAGCAACACCGCCCCTCCCCCTGGGAGCTCAGCCCGCCTCCGCTCCCTACGACCCGCGCGAGCAGGGAACAAAGCCCGGAGACTGCGGCGCCGAGCTGAGGCGGGGACCCCGGCCGGGTGGGTGGCGGGCAGCCTTGGGGGAGGGGAAGGTGGGGCGCCGGGCGCCCCTCCCCCGTCCGCCCAAACTGCCCACCCACCAGGAAATGCAGCTGAAATCAGGTTAATATATAATCTAGGAGCGACGTGCCCGGGCGGCAGGGCTCTCTGGTTAGGAAAGAGTCCTGGAGCTGGACCTCCGCTTCCCCTTGAGTGAGCCCCACAGCAGGATTGCTCACAGAGCTCCCGCACCAGTACGGGGCCCACAGTAGGCTCTAAGGTGGCCCAGTAGCGCTACGCCCTCTGCCGGTGGTCTTTCCGCGGTGACTGGTCTGAATTGCGCTCAGGCCCGCCTACCTGCCCTCTGGCTGGGTAGGGCAGTGGGATGCCCCTGTCGACCTATGGCTACCTTCTCTTGTCTTGCTGCGGAACCTACCACGACCTGGCTTCCTAACTCTCCCCCTCTGTGGACTAGCGCTTCTCCAACTTGGCCTGGCTAGGTACAGGGTATAAACTGAGGCTCAGGGAACGCTGGATCTGCAGAAGGTTGAAGAAAAAGAGAAGAAAGACTGTTTTGTTTTCACAAGACCAGGGTTGCTGTGCCTTTGAACCAAAAGCTAGAGTAAAGTGTGGGTGGCAGGAACTCTTCCTCCTGAGAAAGACTCTACCACCAGGACCCTGGCAGGCTTCAGGGAAGGGGGTTTGAGGTCAGTCACATCTACACAGCGGACACCAGCATTGCTAGATCTAGGGTCACCCTACCCAGATATGCACAAGCACACCAACCAGAAATGGGGACTTCTGAGTCTCCACTCAAATTCTCTTTAAAGGTCTAAAAGTTGAAGTGTAAGGCCCCCAGGGCCATTGAGGTACTTGTCCTGACTTGCTTGTGCCTTAGGCTGCCTCAAAGCCTTAGTAAGTAAACAGAGGAGGAAAAGATAAGAGAAAGAAATATCAGGCAGGAAGGGGGTGAACCTTCTCCAAATTGGGTGCCTCCTATTTGCAATGTGATTTCCTTTGTGGACAGGTGAGCCCCAATTCCAGGTGCATCCTTACCTGCCAATAATGGCCTCTTTATAACTCTGATGAGGTGTACTTGCTAACCACCCCTGTCCTAAACAGCAACTGACTAATGTGAGTAGAGAGGCCCTGTCCTACCTTCTGAGGACTAGTGTAGGTGAGATTAGGAACACTCACAGAAGAATACACCACCCTCCACAGCCCACCCAAGCAGGTCCAAGAACATTCCTTCACTATTTCCAAAGGATCTGGGAAGCAACTAGTCCCATTAGGAGCCTCATCCTGTTACTGGTAGGACCTACCTTGACCTGTTCCTGAGTCAGATATATAAAGATGGGGACCAGTTGTTGAGGGGTTGGCTGAGGCTCAGAACTGGGTCCCAGGGGAAAAAAATGTCTTTCTCTAGAAGTGAGTTACCGAAGGGTTTTGAAGGGGAATTCTCTCACTAGGCTCTGTGAAATTCTGTCCCTTAACTTGGCAACCCAAGGCCTTGTCACAATAGATGGACCTGGGTTCTTTCACCTGACCTCAGTAGAGATGTAGAAGAGAAGGCAACAGATGGACATTTCTGACAAGCAGACAGGAGGCAGAACTTTTCATTGGATCACCCTTTTATTACCAACATTGGCTCTGGATAGAGGCCTTAGGCATAGCATATCCACTCCCACCCCCACCCCGCAGGTGCAAATTCATGAACACTGTGCACTGGGGCGTTAGACCATACTCCCCCAGTGGCTGTTTGTCTTCCATGCGCCTTCCCTCAAAGCTCAGCCAGAATTGGTCTTCCTGTACTTGCTCCCGCTGGGACACCTGCCTCTTAAGCTCTGCCACCGTCTGTGTCAGCCGGACTTCATAGATGCTGCTGTGGCCCTTTTCATTCCTCACCAGGATGTTCAGAGGGTTGTTGCAATTCTGTACCATCAGCATGACTGTGCTGCCAGGGCACAGGCCCTGGCTGATAAGGGTAATGCCCTCTTGTAGCATTTCACCACTTGGGTGGACCAGGCGGTGCTGGAAAGCTGGCACACCAGTCTTCTGGGCAATCTGCCTCTTCAGTTCTGACACCGTCATGGAGTTAGTCAGGGACACCAGGAACTCATCACCCCCCAGCATCTTCACCTTCAGGTCCCGGGTCTGCAGGCATCACATGGGTTTAGCAGTGGTTCTCAACCTTTCTAACGCTGTGACCCTTTAATACAGTTCTCATGTTGTGGTGACCCCCAACCACAAAATTATTTTCATTGCTACTTCATAACTACTTTTGCTACTGTTATGAATCGTAGTGTAGATATCTGATATGCAACTCCTGTGAAAGGGTTGTTTGACCCCAATTGGGGTCTCAATCCACAGGTTGAGAACTATTAGTTTAGAGACTCTTCTGGCACCATTACTGGGAGTTACTACATCCAAAGCACTGGTCATAGGACCAGTTCCCAAACCCCACTCCCACCCTCTCCTCCATCAAAGGGGACCATCCAGGTATGGGGATGACATGGAGGAGTCAGTTCTAAAGGGCCAGCCTCCTACAACCATCATGTTGTTTCAGTTCACCCACCAAGATATCCTTCTGGGTCCAGCCCTAAGGGATCTAGGGCTGGTAGCTGAGCAAACAAGGAACCTAATCCCTCCCTAGTAGTGATCTTTGAGCAGCTGTATTCTGTTTCCACAGTGACTATTCTGCATCTGGAAGACCATATCAAGGAATGGAGGAAAGTCAGCAAGAATGGAATCCATCTGCCTCTGCCCCAAATTGGACTCACCATGGCTGTAGGATTTAGCTCTAGGTCCCCTGCAGGAACTGAGGAGTTTGCTTGTCTCAGCTTCTAGCTGTTCTCTCTCATAGCCAGAGGCTGGGTCAGTTCTTTTAAGTGTGTGAGCTGTGGGTGTCAAGAGGCGGAGTCTCCAGAAGTCAGAGCTGCCTTCTGTTTCAGTTTCCTTTTCCCAAGGCATACATTCAATGAGTGGGAAAAACAAAACCGAATGAAAAGAAACTAGCTGGGAAGGAAAGAGACTGGCTCTCAGGGGTCAAGGCCACAACGAGGCCTGAGTACTCTGAAATTCCCTAAATATTCAACATTTCAGGTCCTTTACAAGTCATGTAGAAGTCATAACAGGAGCTAATAATAGGAAACTTATTTTTCATTTATCAGCTTGGAAATTAGTTATCTTGGAAAAAGTCACAATAATTAATTCAGAAGTTGTACAAAGTAATGGCAATCAGAACTGCCCAAAGCTAGTTATTAGTTTAGGACAGTAGTTATTAGGGCAGGAGGTGGGGGTTATGGGGCACATTTTGTTGTTTTTGTTGTTGTTTTCAGACAGGGTTTCTCTATGTTGCCCTGGCTGTCCTGGAACTTGCTCTGTAGACGAGGCTGGCTTCAAACTCACATAGATCTGCCTCCTGAGTGCTGGGATTAAAGGCATGTGCCATAGCCACAGCCACCACCCAGCTAGTAGGAAGTATTTCTATCCTAGAACAGTTTATTAAGACCTTATTGCTTACATAAAGAGGCATTGATTGAGTCAGGTGGGTTTGTTTTTGAGATAGTCTTGCTGTGCAGTCTATGCTGGTTCAAACTCACTATGAAACTGGCCTTAAACTGATCCTCCTGTCTTTCCTGCCCAAATGCATGATTACAGTCATGCATTATCTGTGACGATTTCTGCAGTGCTGGGGATGGAACCCAGAGCTTCATGCATACTAAGTAAGTACTGAGTTATATATTTAGTCCTCAGATTTTTTTAAGGTTTATTTTTAATTATGTGGATATGGGGTGGGGGTTTGTATGTGCACATGTGAGTACAGGTGCCCTTGGAGTCTAGAAGAAGGAATTGGAAATATAAATATTGTTTATGTATTTATTTTGCATATATGTATGAATATATGTGCTTGTACATGTGGAGGTCAGAGACTAATGTTGAGTGTCTTCTTCAATCATTTTCTACACAGTCATCTCCCCAGCCCAATATCAAACATTTTTAAAGGAGTAGGATCTTATTTTTCTTTCTAATGACTATATGAACAAAGACAACCTATTTCACAAGTAAACTTTAACCATTAGTTTAGCAACCAGAGAGGGGATGGGGTTCCTGAGGCCTCTTTCTTCTATGTCCCTCTGCTTGTCTGGTCTTTGCAGGAGGCAGAGGTCAGGGGGATTCCAGATAGACTCCTTCCTAAGCTCAGCATAAGCCCACAGCTGAGAATGTGACAGACCAGCCTTGCTGTCAACCCAAGGCATGGGTGTGTGGGGGGAGGGGGGTCGGCATGTTGGACATCTGTTTGCCACCCATCTCCAGTCCTAGCAAGAGTGACTTTTGAGGTGTAGTTCAGCACTGAATCATAAAAGGGCTTCCTAGAGCTGAGAAGAATTCTTTTAGGTATAAACTAGGACCAGACTTAGGATTGGCCTCAGAGAAAGAGAGATAGCTTCTGGGACGGTACCTAGGTATGGTCTTTTTCAAGGATTTTGGACCAGGCATTGGTTAGAGGCCACCTTTCAGTCATCAACCTCACACACTAGGTAGATGAAAAAAATTTTCCCCCAGCACCAGTTGGCTTACTCTGTTATCCAAAAAAAGCTCCTCAAGGGCCCTGTCCTGCAATCCCTAGAGTATCCCTTCTCTTCCTTCTCTTCTTCACTGTGTTCTCTTTCTTGGATATTCTGGGAGTGCCATTCCCTCTACCCGGCCTCTTGAAAGCTTCCCTTCTCTCTGAAGAACCAATTGTTGGAGGCTTTGGAACCACTCAATAGAAGTGGCATTTTCTCTAACCCAACAAACTAGTCACTTTCTGTGGCTTGCTAAGACAGATTTGAAACAGAAGTAGGGTGTCTAGCCCCCTGTGGTCTTAGGCCACCACCATTGAATGAATATATGCAGGCAGCTGCAAGACTACGCTGTGATTGGGAACCCGAGTTTTGTAATGTCTGTATGCCCTGCAGTGTAACTCAGAATAAAAACAATAGCAACCATGAAAACAGTAATGGCCTGTTTTTCTTGTTCTCCTTTGGGGGAAAAAAAAAAAGATTTTAAATTTTTGGGGGTGTGTGTTTTGAGGCAGGATCTCAGTCACCATGTCGCTCCGCCTTCATTTTTTTTTTTTTTTAGTTTTTTGCTGGATTTAGTTAATCCAGAATATATCATTAACTCCATGACATCATCCCGTCTGGTTTGTCACCACTGACAGACATCTTTATCCTTACATTGCATGAAGTTGTCCTTCCACTTGCCCTGCAGTATCAGATAGCTGACAGGGACCAGCTGACCTCCCGCTAGTCTCAGTGGCTGGTGTTGCTTCATCTTTCTACCAAAGTTTGTTCCTAGGCCTCTGTGTTTCCGGCTCCTTGTTGGAAACTGCATGGCTCATGAGCAAATGGTGTTCAGTTGAGCAGACAAGGGGCAGACTTGAAACTGCTCGAGCCTTGGGTGGGACCTCGAGGAGACACAAATGGTCCAGGCTTCGCAGTCCTGAGAATTTGTCTTTTAGCCTTTGGAGAAATTTCCTTCTGGATTTCCTATGAAGTGATCATGAACTGCATCCCATATCCACCGTACTTCTTCTCCAAAGGGAAGTAAACCAGAAGCCTCCACCTCACTACTTCGCTTCCCTAACCAGAGCGCTCCTTTTGGTGCTCTGCCTTCGCGGTAGTGGACTTTAGCGTCTGGTTCACTTTTGTCACTGGTCAGGCAGCGGAAGGGGGTTGGTGGTGCGGGGGTTGGCTGCACGTAACAAGAAGAGAGGGCGGGCCCGCAGGCCAGGCCCGAGGCTGGCCCTCCCATTGGCTGAGAGGAGTGTGGGAACTGAAGCCAAGTAGGATTCACAGGCCCCGCCGCTTCACTGCTTTTTTAAAGTCCTCTATGCGCAGGCTCGAGGTTCAAGATTGTAGGAGTGCACCAACTTTGCACTCACTAGGCCGCCTGGTGCATTTTGCTGGCGGACATTTCAGGGAAGCCGAGCACTTCACCACTCGCAGGAGCTCTGACTAGCCCTAGCTGGACCCGAGACAAGTCGGACAACGCATCCGAAAACTGCAAGGTTGAGAGAGGGACAATGAAACACCAGACTCAGCTGCTGCTCCACCTAATAGTCCTCCAAGCTGGTCATGGAGAAGTGGCAGCTAGCGCGCATTAACGGGAGTCTGGTTCGGTTCCAGACCATCATCCTGAAGGCGCACGGGAAGGATGTGAGCCGGACTGGGATGAAGCACAGGGCTTACTGTGGCCCTCAGATCCTAAGATCCAGAGTATAGGATACCTCTAGCTTACCACCCATCCTGCGTTCTTGTCTCCAGAGCTCCCAGCACACAAAACTAGAGACAGCTGACATCCTGGAGATGACCGTGAGACATCTTCAGAACATACATGACCCGGTGACAAGTGGGGTGTGGGTGACACTATGTGGAGGTGAGAGGTGTGTAGGATCGCCACCGCAAGAATTGATTCCCGCTTTTGGTGCTGCTGCAGCGGCACTGCGCCCACCCTGAGATCCTGGGCAAGTACTGGGCTGTTTTGAAAAAGTGCCTCTCCAAGATGAACTTTTTCCTGGCTGGCTGTGAGGGTGTCCCAGCGGGCCTGTGCCCCCACTTACTTGGCCACCTGGTGGCCTGCCTGCACCAGCTGGAACTCAGCATCACTGTTCCCAGGCTCAGAAGCTGAGGAACCTGAGGTACCCATGGGGCTCCCTGCTGCTGTCGCTCCTTGGAGCTCCTCTCTGCGTTGCTAACTCTGGTAACCTCCTGTTGCTCTCGAAACAGGTCCTCAGGGCTATGATTCATCCTGGAGGCTGTGGTGGGGATGAAGTGTGGTCTGTCCTAGGGCTGCATGCAGGCTTGATGCCTAGACTGTACCAGAGAATATTTACAAAGTCGTGTTGTGGTTTCATTTTATTTCATCTTGTGAATGGTGTGTTCGTTCAGTAGTACCACTTCCTAGTTCCAGTAGCCCTGACCCAGTTCATTTCTCAAGCTCCACTCACTGCAAGACTGCCCTTCATCCAGCTTGGGCATATGTGAATGTACCCCTGATACTCCAGGGCTAGCTTTGCTTTGGACAGTGGTGGAGTCTGCAACACCCCTTCAGATATAATAGGTGCCCCAAGAGGGGCAGCCGGGAAGGTGACAGTCACCAAGCTTTGCAGAATGTATCTCAGTGAGGGAAGGTGATTGGGGAGAGAGTTTTTTTTTTTTTCTTCCTAATTTTAAAAAAAAAAAAAAGTGTGTGTGTGTGTGTGTGTGTGTGTGTGTGTGTGTGTGTGTGTTATGCATGTGAGTGTGCTAGTATGTAGCCATGGGCACACATGCAGGAGACAGAGTAAGACATTGGATGTCTTCTATGGTTCTCTGGATTATTGCCTTAAGACAGGATCTCTCATTGAACTGAAAGGTGGTCTTCTTTGCTAGGCTGTCTGGCCTTTTGAGCTCTCAGAATATATCAATCCCTGTCCCCCATTCCCAAGCTGGGGTTCCAGGCAGTGTAGTAATGTCTGGCTTTTTACATGGGTGTTAGGAGTTTGAATTCAGTTCCCCTTGCTTATAGAACAAGCACTCTTACTGAACCATTTCCTTAACCCTGGTACCACTGGACATGGTGGCACATGCCTTTAATCCATGCTTGAGAGGCAGAGGCAGATGTGATTTTGAGGTCAGCTTGGTCTACATAGTGAGTTTCAGGTCAGAGAGTTCCAGGCCAGCCAGGAATACACAGTGAGACCTGTCTTTTTTAAAAAAAAAAAAAAAAAAAAAAAAAGAGTAATTTTTTCACTCTTCTCTAGACTCTGGAAGGTGATCTGTGTTAAGTTGTGCTGCACTTTGGGGAGGGTTGACCTCTCCTGCCTTGAAACCTCAATTTTGGCTCTTTGGATCCTGTTTTATTCCCATGGTTAAGCACAAAGATACCAGCTTCTAACCAGGTTGAGCTCCCCCTCACCCAGCTTAAGCTTCTCTTCCTGCAACACAAGTAGGGATCCCTGGCATGACAGCCTGTCAAGGACACTTCATTCCTAGACTCAAGAGAGACTCTTGAGGTGTCAAGGACCTGCTGCACATCTAGTGGAAGAGGATTGGGGTTCTTCTCTGCGTTATCCTGATCAATGGCATCTGGATGCTACTGAGGCTAAGAGGCACCAAGGCTAGAATGCATTGGAAAACTCACCTCCACTTCACAAATTCACCATTCTACTGTTTGTGTCTCTTCTGCCCTCAGAGTTGCTACTGGGTGCTATGATTTCCTTGTGTAAGGGGATGGCTCCCATCACAAGTTCAGCCTGCAGAGTATCTTGTGAGCCACATGGGAGCTGCATCCAGGCTACCATGAAGTATGGCAAGTAACTCTTCTACAGGTTGATCTACCAGCTCCTCCAATAGGTTATCTCTGGATCTTCTTGTGATGAATTGTACACACTGGGAGAAATCGCTAAGTCTTTGCTAAACTTGTCATCCCTGCTTGCCCTACTGCTTTCCATCTTCCTGAATTTCTATGGGCTGGAGCCAGTGATCGTGAACAGTAGGTACCATGTGGAATAGGTGTTGTACTCTTCAGACCTGAGTGAAGGGGAACAATGGTACTAAGGAACCAAGTGGAAGATTTCTTGGCAGAAAAATCAGTGTGGGAGGTGGGAACTGCTCAGTATAGAAGGAAAGGGGGAGGTGAGGGCCTGTTGGATCAAAGTCTCACCTTGTGGTGTAATCAGAGGTTTTTCCTGTGTCCTTCCTAGTCCTGCAGCTGCTCAAACCCAAATAAATACACAGAGGCTTATATTAATTGTAACTGCTTAGCCATTAGCCATTATTACTGACTAGCTCTTATATTTAAAGTCAGCCCATTTCTGTTCATCTATATGTTGCCACATGTTCTGTGGCTTTACCTGTGTGACATTACATGCTGCTTCCTGGATGGCTGACTGGCATCTCCTGACTCTGCTCTTCCTATTCCCAGCATTCCTTTACTCTGCTTGCCCTGCCTATACTTCCTTACTGACTACTGGCCAATCAGCATTTTATTAAACCAGTGTACAAAAGCATTATCCCTCAGCATTTCCCCCTTTCTGTCTAAACAAAAAGGAAGGTTTTAATTTTAACATAGTAAAATTACATACAATAGAACAGTTATCAAGCAATAATTACAGTTACAATATCTAGTCTATTTGTATTTGGCAAAATTAAAGAAAATATTCTATCTATCCTATTTTTGTGAGTCTAAAGTTTCGTATCTAATTTATCTCATCATAATCAAGGAAAATTATAATTATAACTATCTAGTCTTCAACTTCATCAAAGACCCCAGGAGGATATAATGTTACCTAAGTATACAGGAAAAGCATTATAAGCAACTTCCAAAAATCTAGACTGAGACAGCTGGCTATCTGAACAGTCATCCAAAATTCCTCTGCAACACTGGAGCATCCATCTTCAGCCTGTAGGTCTAGTCTCTCAGTCACATTTTTCTGTGTCCTATAGAACATCTGACAGTCTTCTGCAAAGCAGGAACCTGAAGGACCATTTCATCTTGAAAAGTTCAGTGGTCACCTTCCTATGGGTTCTGCTTGTCTAGTTTATATAACATTTTGCCAAGCAGTCCAGGCAAGAACAGTCTCTTGCTCAAATGGCTATTTTTTGCCATAAGGAAAGCAAACTCCATATATAGAGTGTCTTTGATGCCCATCATCTTCTTTTTGTTTGACTATTTTTTTGGGGGGGAGCTGAGGACTGAACCCAGGGCCTTGTGCTTTCTAGGCAAGTGCTCTACCACTGAGCTAAATCCCCAACCCCCATCATCTTTTTTGAAGTGATTGGTGCCACCAGGAGCAGACGTGTCATTGTCCAGAAAAGTCTAAGTTTTTAAATCATTTTAAATGCCATATTCTGTAGGTCTTTGAAGTGTTTGAAGATTACCTATGTATCTGAAATATATATATATATATATATAACTTAACTAAAATGACTATAAGTTTGATTATCATAGATGACTAATTACTAATCTGTATTTCTTAATTATACATTACAATTTCAAATGGGTTGTACAAACATAATACTGTAAACAAGAGTAGAATTATATATACAATATAACAAAATTAACCTTAAATTTGCATCAATAAATCAAAATCCATAGCAATGCAAAACAAGTTGTTCTTTAAAAGTAGATTCAATAATCTACCCTTTCATCCCATCATATCAATATCCTATTTTCTTCTTTAGAAAGAGATTGCATTTATAATCAATCTCCTTTAAATAAAAATAAACATTTATAAACAATATTTTGGGAATTGGGGTGTAGCTTCTCATACTACTTCCTGCTGGTTGAGTGTGAAGGCATCTTTAGGGGATCCTGAGAAAATTAAGAATTATGGTCAAGTCCTGACTGGAATAGTCTGTGAGGCTGCATTGTCTGAGCCAGTTGCCTTGAACCTTTCTGGTTGTTGGATCATCTGGGCCATGGGGTCATCAGAAACCTTTCAGGGGTATTGGCTGATCAAATCTGATGTATCTTAACCTGGAACAAATCCATAGCCTCTTGCTTCCTGTGGAAACAAAAGCAGAGCTTCCTTTCCAAAGTAACATATCCTTAGATCCAAATTTTGAAGTCAAGATAACTTTAAAATACATATATTGGTTTAACTTAGCATCTTTATAATAAAATCTCTCTCCAGTTATTATTTTTTTTATTGGACAAAAAAGGGGAAATGTGGTGATATTTTATTTGTGCTTGACTGAAGATCAGAGGAAAAAGCCAGCCACATCACAGAAGTCATGCAATGTTAGCACACACCTTTAATCCTACCATTTGGCAGGCAGGATCTCTGTGTGTTCCAGGCCACACTGGAAACAGAGCCCGATGTGGTGGCACAGACCTTAAATTCTAACACTAGTTAACCATGGAAGTCTGTAGGTCTATACAGATAGACAGGAAGTGAAAGAGCTGGGCAGGAAGAGGAAGTGATGTAGCCGGGCAGAGAGAGCAAATCAGATGGCAGAACAGCAAGGCATATAGGCATGGGTAGACAAGAAGTAACTGGCATTTTGGAAGCTGCCAAGTTGGTGAGGTGAGGTTAGCTGTGGCTTTCCCTATTTCCCTAATCTCTGTCAGGCTTTCACCCCATATCTGGGTCTGTGTTTTTTATTTGATAAGACGGTTTAGAAATAAATCTACATTGTTGGGGAGTACTTTCTGTGTGGCCAGGGGGAGAAGTGTCACCTGAGAGGGCAATAGGAGGTCATATTGCTCTTATTGGCCCCCTTCCAGAAGAAGAGAATTCTGGAAAGAGCAGTAATTCTCCTAATCAGACTCTAGCCTTCCTGCCCTACTTCCTGTCCTCTGTAGTTTGTTCAGGATATGCTTATCAAAGGGATCAGCTGATGCTGTGCATGATTGTTATAGGCTTCCAGATCTTAGCACAACTGATGCCATGATGAAAGTACCATTTTGCTGTGAAACCCAGCATGTAGGCATTACTACCTGTCAAAAATGAAAACAAAGACCTCACCCATCAAAGTCCATAGCTATGGGAAAGTCCCTAATGCTACTAACCTTGACTTTTGGCTTCTGTAGTTCTGCTTCTGGTTAACTAAGATATGCTAACCTCAGGTGTGGTTTTTGTGCTTAAAATCTTAATCTGAGAAAGATTTGGGGCTGGATGGTGGTGTACTTTTAGTCCCAGCACTCTGGAGGCAGAGGCAGGCAAATCTCTGCGAGTTGAAGTCCAGCCTGGTCTACAGAATGAGGTTTAAAAAAAAAAAAAAAAAAAAGAAGGAAAAAGAAAAAAGGCTTGGGAGTTAGGAGTGTACTGGGGTCCTGAACACCCAGTGTAGTTACAGGCCAGCTATTAAAGGCTTTCTATTGGCTTCAACATGTGTTTTAGTAGTCCTGGTAGATACCTCACAGCAACAAAGGGGTGACCCACTCCTTTGATCCTGGAACATTTTACAGAACAGGCCAGAGGCCTCCTGTCAATATCAATGACAGTGAATGTAAACTGAAGCCATACCAGGTCTTCCTGTCCTGAAAGACTCTGAGTAAGAACTGTTCGCTGAGCCAGGTATGGTGGTGCCTGCCTTTAATCCCAGCACCCCAGAGGCAGAGGCAGAGGCAGAGGCAGAGGCAGAGGCAGAGGCAGAGGCAGGCAGATCTCTGAGTTTAAGGCCAGCCTGTTCTACAAAGTGAGCTCCAGGACAGCTGGGAACTGTCTCTGTTAAACTGTTAAAGAGAAACTCTGTCTCTAAAAACAAACAAACAAACAAACAAACAAAAAACACCAACAATAAAGCTGTCAGCTGAGCCACTCTTTGATAGTTCCCATCAGGAACTGTGAAATAAGTGTTTTCCATTTCTAATGACTTAGTTTTTGTTATGTAGCAATGAAGATAATTTCTATATAATTCATTCAGAAAATGCAAAGAACAGAAGCTCTAAACACCAGTATAGTCCTTGAGGCTGGATCACAGGCCTAAGATCACCCAGAGGTCATGGGGTATGAAAGAAGTCAGAGGGGTTGAATCTGGGAGTAACTCCCCTATCTGTGATAATTAGAGAATAAAGATGAAGGGACCACTCAATGATAGGAGGATGAACACTTTCTGTGTCTATAGTTATCCCAGAGAGTTTGTGGCATTCAGACTGACTTTAACACACAGCTGGTGGTTCAGATGTACTTTTTGGGTTGCTGATAGCAGAGAGCCTGATGTCTGAGCATGGAGGTTGAGAGGGTGACAATTGGATGCTTGAAGTCCTGTGCTTCATCCTCATCACACCTTGCTAAGCACTCACATGAGGAAGTACACACATCAGTAAACAGGAAGCTTCTCACCCACCATTTGTAGAAAAGGAAAATGGACATACTGGTTTTATTAAAAGAAGGAGTTTCAGGCCAGGTGGTGGTAGTACATGCCTTTACTCTTTCATCCCAGCACTCATGAGGGAGAGGCAGGTGGATCTCTGAGAGTTTGAGGCCAGCCTGATCTACAAAGAGAGTTCCAGGACATCCAGGGCCACACAGGGAAACCTTGTCTCAAAAAAACCAAAACAGCAACAACAAACAAACAAATGTCCAAAACAAAAAAACAAAACAAACCAAAAAAAAAAAAAAAAAAAAAAAAAGAGTTTCAATCAGGTATGGTAGTGCACACCTTTGATCCCAGCACTTGAAAGGAAGAGGCAGGAAGATCTCTGTGAGTTTGAGGCCAGCCTGGTCAATATAGTGAGCTCCAAGACAGGTAGGACTACAAAGAGAGGCCCTGTCTCAAAGAAACAAACAAAAAAGTAGGAGTTTTAGCTGGGCGTGCTAGGACACACATTTAATTCTAGTATTTGGGAGACAGAGGCAGGTGGATCTCTGTGAGTTCGAAGCCAGCCTGGTCTACAGAGGGAGTCCAAGAGAGCCAGAACTGCTTCACAGAGAAACCCTGTCTTGGAAAACAAAACAAAAATTAAACACCTCATCCTAACTTGTATGGTGATATTTTATTTGTACTGAAATGTGATTTTATTGTACATTAATAAAGTTGCCTTGGGGTCAGAGAAAGCCATAGCAGAAGCTGGGTGGTGGTGATGCATGCCTTTAATCCCAGCACTTGGGAGGCAGAGCTGGCAGGATCTCTGAGTATTCAAGGATACAGCCAGCATGGCGACACACGCCTTTAATCTCAATACCAACCATAGAAGACCTGGAGGTCTGTACAGACAGGCAGTGACAAGGAGGTCATGTGGCTGGGTTTACAACCAATGAGAAGGCAGAACAGAAAGTCTATATAAAAGATAGGACACAGGAAGTAGGCCTCTTGTGGAGAGGAAAGACAGAGCAGCAGTGAAGGGTAAGTTTTCAGCATCAGTTATTGCTTTGATCTCTTGGACTATTAACTCTGCATTTGGCTCTGTGTTTCTTATTTAATAAGACTGTTCATCTACATTTGGCGCCCACGTGGCAAGAATTCATTAAAAATTAGGCCCTAGCTTGGCTTAGGCCCCAGTCCCAACCGACCTTAGCTACCGCAGGTTAGGTTACCGTAGCTGGAACTACTTGCTTAAAGCCAGTGCTACAAACAACTCAGGCCTGCCAGAGTTACCAATAGGTTGCTCTCAACTGTAATTGCAACAGCTACACTGAAACGCCAACGCACGTGGTTGGAGCTTAAGGAAGGCAGAGCCCAGGCTCAACTAGGCTCAAGTGGGAACACGTGGCTGGATTTAAGCTTTAAGCTTTTAGCCAGAACAGGGCTACACTTTCTTGTTCTCTCTCTCTCTCTCTCTCTCTCTCTCTCTCTCTCTCTCTCTCTCTGGATTCCCACCTCAGACACTAGGTAGCCGTTTTGAAATTCCCTCGGATTTCTACTGTTCTATGCAGACTTGGTAAGTCAATTAAGATATCAGATATTTTAAAGGAAAAAACTATTTAAAAGAGAAATTTTTTTCCACATTTTAAAAAATGGGTTTTATGTGTACATTGGAACAAAATTGGTCTTTGTATGATAACATTTTAGGCAGTCTGAAAATGGAACAGCTATATGAGAAGATTAATGTTGATGGAATTATGCACATTATTACTTTTCTTATCCTTATTTTACTATTTAAAAAGATAGTCAATTTAAGTGCCAGGATAAAAGCTTTAGAAAAACCTGTTAAACCTCTTAAAATGAATTATAGAGAAATTCAGATTCAGACAGAAGAAATTAACAGTGAAATTGTTTCAGGATTGAATTATAAGGTTACAGAAAGAAAGCCTGTTTTCACACAATCACCCTTAATTTATCCAGTAACTGTACAGCAGTTACTTGGTCAAGTGAATGCACAAACTATTTGGACTTCATTTGAAATGTTAGATTTACAAAGATTTAAGGAGGCAATAGTATCTTATGGCATGCATTCCCCATATGTAAAGCAAATGTTAAACTCCTGGTCAACTTATAATAGGATTATACCACAGGACTGGCAAGAGCTGGCACATGCTGTTCTGGAACCCAGACAACAGCTGCAGTGCCAAATATGGTTCAACGAGGAGGCTAAAAACATTAAAAAAAAAAAAAAAAAAACCAAAACAATGTAGGGATAAAGGTATACAAATCTTCCAGGATCAGCTTATTGGAGAAGGCCAATATGCTGCAATACAAACACAATGTTTATATGATATCCAAACCCTAATTCTATGCCAAAGGGCAGCCTTGAATGCATGGGACAGAGTTGAGGAACCAGGAAAGAAAACTGAGTCATTTACAAAGGTTATACAGGGCCCAAAAGAATCTTTCACCATTTCTTACAAAGACTGACTTTAGCAGTAAAGAGAATGGTCCCAAATTCAGAAGCTAGCCAGATAATAATTGAATCTTTGGCTTTTGAGAATGCGAATGTAGCATGCAAGAGAATAATCAGGCCATTAAAGGCGAGATCTGCACCCTTGGAAGATTGGATTAGAGACACATTTAATGTTGAGGCTCATGAGATGATATGTGGATAGGAGAAGCAATTTCAAGAGGTTTGAGGAATGTCAGATGTTTTAAATGTGGAAATCAAGGACATTTGAAAAGGGACTGTAAACAGAGCATTCCTAGAAACAATGTTTTTTCAAGGAACAATGGCAACAGAATGCCCTTCCTTCTGGAGTATGCAGAAGGTGTAGTAAGGGAAAACACTGGGCCAATGAATGTAGATCAACAAGGGACAGGCAAGGTAATACTTTGCCTTGGTCTTTGGGAAACTCCCAGAGAAGCCTCAGGCAGGCCCCTACACTGAATCCAGTTCAGACCTTTCCTGTGGTCATAGAGGAAACCCCATCTCAGAGCAATTAAATAACAAAATGCCTATTGGAATAAACCAGGCTGCTCAGGATGATGAAACAGAGAGAACAGAAAATTCAGGAAAATCCATAAATAAAATTTTTTGGCAAACTTCTATAAATGAACAAAGACCAAAATTAACAATAAAAATCAATGGTGTTTTGTTGTCTGGTCTGGTAGACACAGGTGCTGACGTGACTGTAATTGCACCAGAATTTTGGCATGAACTTGGCCTCTTCAGGAAGTAAATGTTCAACTGTTAGGAACTGGAACATTATCTCAAGTGAAACAAAGTGCAAGATGGCTCTAATGTATAGGTCCAGAAGGACAGGGGAGAAAATTAAAACCATATGTGGTTAATATAGCTATGAACCTGTGGGGTTAAGACTTGTTGCAACAATGGATTAGATTAACAAATACTCAGATTAACATCCCTCCAACATCAGAAACAAATAATAAACTAGCACATGTTTCTGAGAGAAATATTAGAAGATATTATTCTAATGAGTGGTCACCAGCCATCCATGTTATACAAGAACAGGGCACAAAAACTGATGATCTTCCAAAGACACCAACAGCTCTACCTTTAAAATGGTTAACAGACAAGCCTGTATGGGTTCATCAATGGCCTTTAACTCCAGGCTTTAGAAGAGCTGGTAGAAGAACAGTTGAAATGCTCAGCATATTGAAGAATCAACTAACCCTTGGAATTCTCCTGTATTTATTATTAAAAAGAAATCTGGTAAATGGAGAATGGTAACAGACCTTAGAGCAATTAACAAAGTAATTCAGTCAATGGGCTGTCTACAATCTGGAATTCCTTTGCCTACTTTGTTACCTAAAGGATGGCCTCTCATAGTTATTGATTTAAAAGACTGTTTCTTTTCAATACCCTTACAAGAAAAAGACAGAGAAAGGTTTGCTTTCACAGTGACTATTTACAATAATTCTCAACTGGTTAAAAGATTTCAATGGAGGGTCCTCCCACAGGGAATGTTGAATAGCCCAACCCTGTGCCAATATTTTGTACAACAGCCATTGGAAGTGATACATAAAAAATTTCCTAAATCTGTAATTTATCATTATATGGATGATATTTTACTAGCCGACTCAAATGCAGATACTTTAGAATGAATGTTTGAAGAAGTAAAGAAAATTTTGCCTTGCTGGGGATTATAAATTGCTCCTGAAAAGATACAAAGAGAGATTCTATTAATTATTTAGGATATAAAATAGAGCTATAAAAAATTAGACCTCAAAAGGTACAAATTAGGAGAGATCGCTTACAGACTCTTAATGACTTTCAAATATTATTTGGGGACATTTCTCATCTACAAACTATTGTTGGGGTAAAAAATGATGAACTGAATAATTTGTTCAAAACCTTAGAAGGTGACCAGGACTTAAATAGTCCAAGAGAATTATCACCTGAAGCTGAGAAAGAATTGGCCTTGGTAGAAAAGAAAGTACATGAAGGACATGTGGATTGTATTGATCCAAAGCTGGATTGCATTTTGGTTATTTTACCTTCTAGGCATTCTCCTACAGGAATATTAATGCAGAGAGAAGATATTATATTGGAATGGATATTTTTACCAAATAAACCGAATAAAAAATTAAAAACTTATGTGGAAAAAAATCTGACTTAATTTTGAAAGGAAAATTGAGACTTCTTCAGTTAGCAGGAATAGACCAAGCAGAAATTGTTGTACCTTTAACTAAGGAGGATATTGAAAATTATGGACAGAAAGTGAACCTTGGCAAAGAGCTTGCAGTAATTTTTTGGGAGACATTAACAGCAAATATCACAAAAGCGATAGAATTGATCTTATAAAGAGAGCTGATTGGATTTTGCCTTGAATTGTATGGGAAAAACCCACATCTGGAGTTCATACATTTTATACAGATGCCAACAAACAAGGAAAGGCAGGTTACAAATCAGAAAATTTAAGTAAAGTGGTTCAAAGTCCTTATAATTCAGTTCAAAAATCAGAATTGTATGCTATTCTGTTGGTATTAGTGGATTTTTCAGAACCTCTCAACATAGTTACTGACTCTCAGTATGCTGAAAGAGTGGTATTACATATTAAGACTGCAGAATTTATCCCTGATGCTTCAGAATTAACTACTATTTATTCAGTTACAAGATACAATCAGGAAAAGGACTCATCCTTTATATATAACTCACATCCAATCCCATACTGGTCTTCCAGGCCCTCTAGCACAAGGTAATGATGAGATTGATAAATTATTGATAGGAAATGTTCTGGAGGCCTCAGAATCTCATAAAAAATATCATGTCAATAGTAAAGGTTTAAAAAAGGATTTTTCCATAACCTGGCAACAAGCCAAGGAAATTGTAAAGAAATATCCTACTTGTTCCTTTTACAATCAGACACCATTACCAGCAGGATGTAGCACAAAGGGTATTCAGAGGAATGAAATCTGGCAGATGGATGTGTTTCATTTTGTGGAATTTGGAAAATTGAAATATGTACACCATACCATTGATACTTATCCAGGATTTCAATGGGCAACTGCTTTGAGTTCTGAAAAAGCTGATTCTGTAATCACTCATTTCCTAGAAGTTATGGCCATTATGGGTATACCTGCACAAATTAAAACTGACAATGCTCCAGCATATGTCTCTGTTAAAATGAAACAGTTTTTTGCTTATTACAATATAAAGCATATTACAGGTATGCTGCATAAGCCTACAGGCCAAGCAGTTATAGAAAGATCAAACAGAACTCTAAAGAATATGCTAAATAAACAGAAAGGGGTAACAAAAAACCCCAGAAATAGACTGCATAATGCTCTATTAACTTTGAATTTTCTCAATGCTAATGAGAAAGGAACAACAGCTGCAGAGAGAAATTGGATAATAGAAAAAAACTACAGAATTAAATCAGCCTATATACTTCAAGGATGTGCTGACCTCAGAATGGAAACCAGGATATGTGTTATGTTGGGGATGAGGTTTTGCTTTTGTTTGTACAGGAGAAGACAAGCTGTTGGATACCATCAAAATTGATAAAGGTTCAATTTGAATAAGAGAGACCTCTTAATTAGAAGAGGTGATAGTTCATCAACCAGCATGACCATCCAATGTAAACTAACTTATACCAGTAACACATGCCTTTTCATTTAATCAGATAATAACTTGCCAAAAGGGAACCTCCCCAAAATTAGTCTTGGGGAAAGGTTTTTGTTTTTGTCTTTTAGGAGAATGAAGGCTAAGGAATCTAAAGAACACTGGACAAATGAGACAACTGAAGAAAAAGGACAAATCATCTGTCCCAGGAAAAAGAGTAAAATGGCCTATTGGTATATCATCTACAAAATTTCATAAATCTTTCTAAATGTTTCTGCTCTTCACTAAAAAATTAATACTCTTAGTCTTCTTGTAGTCCCAGTTCAATTAAAGCTTCAAGCTGACTTTGGAGTTGGAGAATGGCTCTCTCCTTCTTTAAACTCAAGCATGTTGTTAAAAGGAAAATGCAAACTCCCTGTATCATGCCAGAAGAAAGAGCCATCTTCTGATATGAGACAGGGGAAAAACCAAATTATTTAAGGGACTATTCTATTACTACTAATCTCAATTCCTTGATTCTATTCTGTTTCTTTAAACTTTTCTTAAAGTATAAATTTTATATCAAAATTTACAAGATTAATATATATATATATATATATATATATATATATATATATACATTTTAAACTTTGTTAAGATATTAATGGTCATATAGAATACTAATTCTAGAAAAAAGGCTTCAATTAGCTGCCTATACATGTCTTTGTGTTTGAGTCTGTTACCAGTTTTCTGCAGAAAATCACAGCCAGGCCTAACATCAACAGAAGTCTCCATGAAGAAGATGGGGCCCCATAATGATAATTCCACGTGGACAATAATAATATCACTAAGCTGACAAACATCATTTACTTGCAGATCAGCTTTGGACTACAAAGTGCTCAGAGCAATTTTGAGAGGGCTAGCTGAGATGATCCAGTTTTAAAGACTACTTGAATAAAGACTTGAGATAAGCCCTGAACTTTGGCATTATGCTCAAACTGGACAACAAAGGATATAGCTACCTTTCTTAGAATTTGACAATTAACCAAAAATTTTTGTTTTCTTTTTCACCCATACCCAGCAGGAAGCAATTTTAAGAATACGACGCCCACATTCCTAAAGAGATGGTGTGGGGTGGGTGGTTTTTGTTTTTGTTTTGTTTTTTCGGTCTTTTAATAGGTTTCAGGTCTGGGATAATTTTCATTGTTTAGGAGGGTTGGTTACAAGTTGTTGTTAAGGGTTAGGAAAAGGGCTAAGCAAAGGACATTAGATTGAAGGTTCTTGTTTTTTAAAAAAGAAAAGAAAAAGATAATTGCTAGTTTTAAATACTTTACATTGGATTGGATTTTTTATATTGTATACAAATTATATATATTGAGATTGATATTGTTAGAAAATACTATACATATATTTCTAATCTTCAAGATATTGTACTTATACTGTTCATTTAACCATATAATGCAATTTGCTGATCTTTGAATGTTATTACTACCAACTATTAGGAAAAAAAGAAATGAAAGTTAGTAGTTAGACATTGCAATAGAACTTGTAGTCATATTAGGTATGTTTTCAAGATTGAGCAGATATAGTTTAAATAGACAGGTCATCTTCAAACCCTTCAGAAATCTACAGAATATGACATTTAAAATGTTTTAATAACTTATAAAAATTTTCTTTTTTGTTATGACTATGAGACATGTCGGCTCCTGGCAGAACCAATCTACTTCAGAGAAAATATGGGCATTGAAGAAACTGCATATGGAGTTAACTTTCATTATTGTAGTTAGAGTTTTCCTGCCTGGACAAATCAGTCAGGACAAATCTCTCTTACCCGCCAGTCCCACAGTCGCTCAGACCCAACCAAGAAAGCACACGGAAACTTACATTGTTTAGAAACTGTATGGCCATGGCAGGCTTCTTGTTATCTACTTCTTCTATCTTAAATTAACCCATTTCTGTTAATGTATACTTTGCCACATGGCTTGTGGCTTACCAGTGTCTTTACATGTTGCTTCTCATGGCAGCGGCTGGCGGTGTCTCTCTCCAACCTTCTACTTCCCACAATTCTCTACTCTCTTGTCCCGCCTATACTTCCTGCCTGGCCACTGGCCAATCAGAACTTTATTTACACAGAGCGATATCCACAGCACATTATGGCAAAAGTTAGCCACTGGACAACAAAGTACCCTCAAATCAACTGCTGACAAACAGAACAGACAGGACATGAAACAAAGGACTTCCAATTCTTGCCAAGACAAGTGTGGTTGTGGCTTTAACAAAAGGCATCTTCTGAGGCCAGGACAATATGGCACCATCCCTGAAGTGGCCTTTGCAATCTGGAAAAGGTACAGTGCCCTTTTCTTCGAAGGCAGCTGAACAGGCAGTGGGCCGATGGCTTCTGATGTGCATTGGAACAGCAGCTTGAACAGTTATTCTTGAAGAGTAACTAAGGTCCCACCTCTCAATAGTAGACTGGCATTTATTAGAGGGATGTGGAGAAGAATGGGATGCTGAGATGAAGCCACACACACAGCCAAGAAGAATGGACAGCTGAATTAAAAAACCATCAATAATTTCCAGAATTTAAAATCCTGAATCATGACATGACAATAGTGGAATGCAGGTGTTTCTGGTACATGGACTGATCTCACCAAATGTGAGATCGAACTGTTTACCTCGTATACATCCTAGTTCACAAATGAGTCTGTCAGATGCGCTAAACCTATAGGCTGAAGATGATGCCCCAACACTGTGGAGAAACCTCAGGTGACTGTCCAGGAAGCTGGCTGTCAACTCACATTTTTTTTTCTGGGAAGCTGCTTGCCTGCACTTCCTGTTTTTATTTTTTTATTAGGTAATATTATTTTCTTCTTGGGTCTCTGACGGAGTTGAAGATTAGTTAGTTATAGTTATAGTTTTCCTTGTTAAGAATTTCAGAAAAGAAACTCACTAAAGAGGTGTAAGTGTATAAATTTGAAAGACGTTATAATAGTTCTGTTAGTAATATAAGTTAGGATAGAAAGTGAATCAGGGGCTGGAGAGATGGCTCAGAGGTTAAGAGCACTGACTGCTCATCCAGAGGTCCTGAGTTCAATTCCCAGCAACCACATGGTGGCTCACAACTATTTGTAATGAGATCTGGCTCCCTCTTCTGTATACATAATAAATAAATCTTAAAAAAAAAAAAAAAAGAAAGTGAATCAGGTACATTTTGGACTTATCAAAATAGGATAGATAATGGAATTATTTTCTCTGAATTTGTCAAATATGAATGGACTAGACATTGTTTAGGTATTTATTGCTTATATATATGGTATATTGTAGATGTAACCGTCTTGTTAAATAAGAAACATACAGCCAATTGCAGAGTTAAAAGCCAAGAGGTCAGAGCAATAACTGATGCTGAAAACTTACCCTTCACTGCTGCTCTCTCTTTCCTCTCCACAAGAGGCCTACTTCCTGTGTCCTATCTTTTATATAGACTTTCTGTTCTGCCTTCTCATTGGTTATAAACCCAGCCACATGACCTCCTTGTCACTGCCTGTCTGTACAGACCTCCAGGTCTTCTATGGTTGGTATTGAGATTAAAGGCGTGTGTCGCCATGCTGGCTGTATCCTTGAATACTCAGAGATCCTGCCAGCTCTGCCTCCCAAGTGCTGGGATTAAAGGCATGCATCACCACCACCCAGCTTCTGCTATGGCTTTCTCTGACCCCAAGGCAACTTTATTAATATACAAATAAAATCACATTTCAGTACAAATAAAATATCACTATAGTATAAGTTATTGTACTTTTGTATATAGTTTTTCTTATATTAGTTATAACCTTTTCCTTTTTCTTTTTATTAAAATAGAAAAGGGAAAATATGGTGATATTCCAGAAGATGAGAACCTATGGATTGCTTCTAGGCTAAAATGGTTTGATCATGCAAGACTGCCTGAGAGGTCTCAAAATGATCTAACTTCCAGAACAGCTTCAAGGCAACAGGCTCAGATCATACAACATCACAGACTATTCCAGTCAGGACTTGACCATAATTTTTAATTTTCTCAGGATCCCCATAAGATTGCCCTCAACCAGCAGGAAGTAGTATGAGAAGCTACGTCCAAATTCCCAAAATATTGTTTGTTTATAAATGTTTATTTTTATTTAAAGGAGATTGATTATAAATACAATCTCTTTTTAAAGAAGAAAATGAGATATAGATATGATAGGATGAAAGGATAGATTATTGAATCTACTTTTAAAGAGCAACAATTTATTTTAAATGTTTTACATTGCTATGGATTTTAGTTTATTGATACAAATTTAAAGTTAATTTTGTTATACTGTATGCATATTTCTACTCTTGTTTAAGGTATTATGTTTGTGCAGCTCATTTGAAATTCTAGTATATAATTAAGAAATACAGATTAATAATTAGTCATCCACAATAATCAAACTTATAGTCATGTTAGTTTGTAGTTGTAACAGTCTTGTTAAATAAGAAACACAGAGCCAGGTTGAAGACTAGATATAATTGTAATTTTCCTTGGTTATGATAAAAGATAAGCTAGATATGAAACCTTAAGACTCACAAATAAAGGATAAATAAAATATTTTCTTTGAATTTGCAAAATATAGACTAGATATTATAACTGTAATTCTTGCTTGATAACTGTTTTGTTATATGTAATTTTTACACGTTAAGGTTAAAACCTTCCTTTTTGATTAGACAAAGTGCTGTAGGATGTCTTTCTGTATACTGTGAATATGATTAGTTGATAAATACAGCTGTTTGGTCAATGGTGAAGCAAAATAAGGTTAGGCAGTATATTCCAACTGGAGATAGACAGGAAGAAGAAAGGCAGAAGGGAATAGATATGAGTCAGCCACCCAAGGAGCAACATATAATAGGATGCAGGTAAAGCTACAGAATATGTAGTGATACATAGATTAATAGTTATGGGTTAATTTAAGATGTAAGAGCAAGCTAGCAAGAGGCCTGCCATAGACTATACAGTTTGTAAATAATATAAGCCTTTGTGTATTTATTTGAGACCAAGCAGCTGCAGGATGCAGGTGCGAGAGATTCATCCCAACTGCAGGGCCTGGGCAGGACTGGAGAAATCTTCCAGCTACGGTCATATGCTGCAGATCTCAGAAGTTAAAGGGCCATACATCTGGAGTACAAAAACTTAATTCCTAGTTACCTGATAAAGACTCAAACTTGAAAGCATGTACAAGAAATTAGATGAAGCATTTTTCTAGAATTAGTTCTCTATATGACCATTAATATCATGACAAAAAGTTGAAATATATATATATATATATATATATATATATATATATATATATAAATTTTACACATTTTTATATAATATTTATACCTTAAGAAAAGTTTTAAAAAGTCAAAATAAACCAAAGGATTATGAAATTAGTGACAATAGCCTCTTAATTTTGGTTTTTCTTCTATCCCATATCAAGCAGCTCTTCTGACATGAGACAGAAATTTTGGATTTTTCTTTTAACAATCATGCTTGGGTTTAGAGAAGAAGAGAGCCATGCTCCAACTCCAAAGCCAGTTTTAATTTTTAGCTGAACTGGTACTAAAAAAAAGATCATTTGCATTATGTGTCTATAGAGAACAGCATAAACAAATATTTGGGAAGATTTATGACATTTTATCCTGTCGGAAATGTGATATACCAATAGGCCAATTTATTATTTTTCTTGAGATGTTTTCTCTGGATGATTCATCCTTTTTCTTCAGATGTCTCATTTTTCTAGTGGTCTTCAGATTCCTTAGTTGGATGCCTTCATTCTCCTGAAAGACAAAAACAAAATGCTGCTCCAACCCTAACTTTGAGGAGTTTTCCCTTTTGGCAAGCTATATCTGATCAAATGAAAAGCATTTGTTAACCTTATAAATTAGTTTAGATTGAATGGTATGCTGGTTAATGAACTTTCACCTCTTCTAGTCAAGAATTCTCTCTTGTTCAAATTTAATTTTTATCAATTTTGATGGTATCCATATCTTTTCTCCTGTGGAAACAAAAGCAAAACCTCTTCCCCAACACAACACATATCCTGTTTCCATTCTGAGGTCAGCACATCTTTAAAGTATACAGGCTGATTAAATTACATAGTTTTTTCTATTATCTAATGTCTCTCCACAGCTGTCATTTCTTTCTCATTAGCATTTAGAAAACTTAAAGTTAATAAAGCATTATGCAGTCTATCTCTGAGGTTCTTTATTACTTCTTTCTATTTAGTAAGCATATCCTTTAGAGTTCGATTTGATCTTTCTATAACTGCTTGTCCTGTAGGATTGTGTGGTATACCTGTAATATGATTTATGTTATAATAAGCAAAAAAAAAACCTGTTTCATTTTAATAGAGTCATATGCTAGAGCATTATCAGTCTTAATTTGTACAGATATCCCTATGATGGCCATAACTTCTAACAAATGTGTGGTTGTAGAACCAACCTTTACAGAACTCAAAGCAGTTGCCCATTGAAATCCTAAATATGTATCTGTGGTGTGGTGTACATATTTTAATTTTCCAAAACATGTCCATTTGCCAAATTTCATTTCTTTGAGTACCATTTGGGTTACTTCCTGCAGGTAGTGGAGTTTGGTTATACAAGGAACAAGTAGGACATTTTCTTATAATTTCCTTGACCTGTTGCCAAGTGATAGAAAAATCTTTTTTTTGAAACCCTTGCTATTGACATGGTATTTTTTAATGAAATATTGAGGCTTCTAGTACATTTCCTACCAATAGTTGATCAATTTTATCAATACCTTGTGCTAGAGGGCTGGTAGAACTGTATGGGATCTAATATGTGTTATATATAAGAGATAATTTCTATTTCTGATTATTTCTTATAACTGAATAAATAACAATGTCAAGTCTGTATCATCTGGAATAAATTCAGCAGTTTCAATATGTAAAACAACTCTTTCTGCATATTGAGAGTCAGTAACTATATTAAGGGGCTCTGGAAAATCTAATAATACCATGAAAATAGCATATAATTCTGACTTTTGAACAGAATCATAAGGACTTTGAGCCACTTTATTTGAATTTCCTGATTTATAAACTGCCTTTCCTGATATTTTTTGCATCAGTATAGAATGTAGGGGCTCCAGAAATTGGTGTTTCCCATACAATGTGAGGAAGGATCCAATTAGTTTTCTTTATAAATTGCATTCTCTTGCTTTTGGAATATCTATTGCTAATTTCTTCCAAAAAATTACTGCAGGCTCTTTGCCAATGTTCATTTTCCTGCCCATTAAGAGGAAAATTCAGCATTCATAAAAGGTACTACAATTTCTGCTGGGTCTATTCCTGCTAATTGATGAAGTCTCAATTTTCTTTTTAGAATCAACTTAGAAATTTTTCTACATAGGTCTTTAATTTTTGCTCTCTTTGTGTGGTAAAAATACCCATTCTAAGATATTATCTTCCCTCTGCGTTAAAATCCATATAGTGTGTAGAAGGTAAAATAACCAGAATGCAATCAAGCTCTGGGTCCAAACAATCCATGTGTACATCCTGTAATTTCTTTTCTGTCAAAGCCAATTATCTCTCAGCTTCAGCTGATAATTTTCTTGGACTATTTAAGTCCTTGTCACCTTATAAGGTTTGAAACAAATTACTCAGTTCTTGGGTTGTTAATCCAGTTGTGGGTCATAGCCAGTTGATGTCTCCCAGTAATTTTTGAAAGTCATTGAGAGTCCACAATTCATCTCTCCTGATTTGTACCTTTTGGGATTGAATTTTTTAACCTATTTTATATCCTAGGAATTAATAGAATCTCCTCTTTGTATCTTTTCAGGAGCAATTTGTAATCCCCAACAAAGCAAAATTGTTTTTACTTCTTCAAACATTTTCTCTAAATTATCTACATTTGAATCAGCTAGTAAGATATTATTCATGTAAAGGTAAATTATAGATTGAGGAAACTGTACACGAATCATTTTCAATGGCTGCCATAAAAAATATTGGCACAGAGTGGGGTTGTGTAATATCCTTTGTGAGGGAATCTTCTATTGATATCTCTTAACAGGCTGAGAATTATTATAAGTAGGCACCATGAAGGCAAACTTATTTTATATACTTTTCTTGTAAAGGTATAGTGAAGAAACAGTCCTTTAAATCAGTAACTATAACAGACTATCCTTTAGATAATAGAGAAGGCAGGGAAATTCCAGGCTGTAGAGAGTCTAACACTGCCTGAGAGGCCAGCTCCCAGAACGGTTCTCGGATAGCAAAAAGAAATGCCAGCAGAGTATCGAGGCTTAGGAAAAATCTCTTATCTGTCTAAAAGTCTTTAGGAAAAAATTCACACCTTCTGAAGATAACTTTATTATTGCATCTTGAAAAATTCTATCTTCACACAGTTACATTCTTTACATACAGCTATATATCTCTTTACATACATATATCTCTCTCCTACATGGCCATACATCTCTATACACAGTTACATCTATTTTCACATGACTACACATCTTTCTTTTACATACATTTCTCTTTTACATCTCTTTTTTATACAGCTTCATCTTCCTTGTCTCCACACAGTTACAAATCACCACACAGCCACAGCTATACATCTCACTTACATAGCTCTCTCACCATACAGCTCTTTACACAGTTCCTTTACACAGCTCCTCTACATAGCAGCTGTTCCTTAACACAGCTCTCTCTCTCTTTCTTTAACATACTTCTTCTATATCGTTCACTCACTCTTTACTCACTCTCTCACACTTCTCTCATGCTTCTTCATCTCTCACACTTTTCTCTCTACCTATTCAGCTACATCCTTCACTCAGCACACACACACTTCAACAGCTAACTCTGGACAATTATATATTACGTTTTTGGGGTCCAATCCATTCTCAAAAACATGATAAGTCACACAGTTTTTCTCAGGCTAGGGAAGTCACATTGACTGGCTAGTGAGTAATGCTTGGCCATGCATGTAGCTTAAATGGTTAGGGTTCTCAGACAAAGTAAACAGTTAGTTGGCTGAACCTTGAGCCTGTGACATAAACTGAGGCTGGGAATATGTACAGAAAGTCAAATACTGTAGGGAGTTATGTCTTAATGATATCAGTCTGAATTTGGTTTAACAGACACTTGGGAATTTATACTTGAGTATTATTATTTGCAGAGGCAGCTACTCTGTTTTGAATTTGTTCTGAAGTCTAAAATTAGCTTCTTTGTGACTGAGAATACTGTTACTTTCCTGTGTCAGTTATGAAAAATATTCTAGTATTATTCCTATTCATCAGAATTATACAGCTTAAGCAGAAATCATCTTCATGATCATCCACAGCTATATGTGTGCCCAAAGATGGAATATTTTCACAAGATTAAACACACAAGCAGTGGGAAAAATACCCACAGCTGTTATTAGGGAAGAAATGTAGTGGCACATGAGAAAAAGTTACAGACAAAGGCAACTGATAATTTACATTCAGTAACTCCACTGCCAAGGGAGGCTCCCCATCAGAGAGTTACTCATCTGGTAGGTTAATGTGTTGAATACTTGTTGTCACCTGATGTACACTCCCACATCCTCTGGTAAAGCCATTGCTACTAGCAACTCTCAGCAAGAGTCTATTGGCCAAATTCCTTTATTTATGGCTCTCAAATCTGTCAACATTCTCCATTTTCCAGATTTATTTTTTATAACAAATACAGGAGAATTCAAAGGACTGGTTGGTTCTTCAATATGTTGAACATTTAGCTGCTCCTGTACCAGCTGTTCTAAGGCCTATAATTTTTCCAATGTCAAAAGCCATTGTTCCACTCAGATAGGTTTCTCATTTAACTATTCTAAAGGTAGGGCTGTTGGTACCCTTGAAAGATCAGCAGCTGTTATGCCCTGTTTTTGTGCAACTTGAATGGTTGATGACTGTTCTTTATAATACCTTTTAATATTTTTCCCAGAAACATAAGTTAGATTATGATTTATTTCTGAGATTGGAGAAATGTTAATCTGGGTGGGTCTTCCATTGCTGTAACAAATCACACACCCACAAACTCATTGCTAAATTAGACACATATGGCTTTAATTTTCTCTCTCTCTTTCTGGCCCATCTCATGCTTTGTTTTACCTGAGATAAAGTTTCAATCCCTAAAAGCTGAACAAGAGGCCAATTTGGATGCCAAGATCCTGGTGCAATTATTGTTATATCTGCTCCTATGTCTGTAAGACCTTCAATTACAATGTCATTTATTTGTATTTTTAGCTTTGGTCTTTGATCATTTATAGAAGCTTGCCAAAATATTTGCTTTATGGTTTCTCCTAAAATTTTTGCTTTATCTTCTAAAGCTGTTCTATCATCCAGAGAAGTATGGTTTTTTACTATAGGTATTAGGTTCTTTAATTGCTATGGGGAGGAGTTTCCCCCAAGAGGACAGGGAATGACTGAACCAAGTTTTATGTGGGGGGCCTGTGAGAGCACCCCCCCAAAGGCATTTCCCGTTGGCAAAGGGTTATCTTGTCTGTCCCTTGTTAATCTGCATTCATTGGTCCAATGTCACCCTTTGCCACACCTTTTGCCACACCTTCTGCATAATCCAGAAGTTAGGGGCCTTCACTTTGCATTATTACTAGAAAAAAAACATTGTTTCTAGGAATGCCCTGCCTATAATCCTATTTTAGGTGATCTTGTTTGCCACAATTAAAATACCTGACATTTTGAATTTTCTTCAAGCCTGTGGAAATCACCTCTCCTATTGAAACATCATCATGGTTATGAGATTCAGTATTGACTATTTCTCAGATCCATTCCTCCATGAGTGCTAATCTTGCGCTAATCTTGCCTTTAAAGGCCTAATTACCATTTTGTATTGTGAATTAGCATTTTCTTTTCTTCCTTTTTTTTTTTTTTTTAATGTGGAGCTGAGGATGGAATTAGCATTTTCAAAAGCCAAAGATTCAATTATTACTTGTCAAGCTTCTGAATTTGTTATCATTCTATTTACAACTGTAGTCAATCTTTGTAAAAAAAAAAAAAAAAAAAAATCAGTGAAGGTTTCTTTTGGGCCCTGTATAACTTTAGTAAATGACTCAGTTCTCTTTGTGACTTCTTCAATTCTGTCCCAAGCATTCAAAGCTGCTGCATGGCATAGAGCCATGGTGTAGTCATCACATAGAGGCTGTCTTTGTACATTAGCATAATCGCCCTCTCCAAGAAGTTGGTCTTGGGAAATTTCAATACCTCTAGACTTACTTCATTATTCAATGGTCCTAGCCTCATCTTTCCACCAGGCCCTCCACTGTAATTGAGGACCAGGTTGCAATACTGTTGTAACCAAATCTTTCTGGTCTTGTGGGACAATTTCATTACTAGTTAGTTGACCATGATTTAACATCTGCTTCACAAAAGGTGAATGCATACTCTGGTTTCTCTTCAGATCATATAAATCTTTTGCCCTTAAAAGGTGAATGCATACCATATGAGGCTATCACTTCCTTAAATCTCCTCAAATCTAAAATTTCCATAGGAATCCAATGAGCTCTTAGTTATCCTTGGGGATATCTGTCATTTGGCAGTTGTTCCCATAAGGAGACTGGATAAATTAAGGTTGTTTGTTTGATACACTTGGGCTGTTCCTCTCTAATTTTATAATGTAATGATGAGGTTGATTCTCCTTTAAATTCCTCTGTCTGTGTCTGAATATCTCTATTATCTGGTTTTGTTTTTGTTTTTCTTTTCTTTTTTTTCTTTTTTTCAATACAGAGTTTCTCTGTGTAGTTTTGGTGCCTGTCCTGGAACTCGCTCTATAGACCAGGCTGGCCTCAAACTCACAGAGATCTGCCTGGCTCTGCTTCTCGAGTGCTGGGATTAAAGGTGTGTGCTACCGCCGCCCTGCCTCTATTATCTGTTTTAATAAGTTTTTCTAAGGCCTGTAACCTGGCACTCATCAACCAAGTCTTTTTTAGGAATAAAACAAGAATTATCAAACCGATAATGTTTATAATTTACATCACATAAATCTCATAAGTTAATTATCTCTTCATTTAATTGTTCCATTTTTAAACCATCCATTGTGTAATCATACAGAGATACAGAGACCTAACTCTCTCCACTGTAATAGTGTTTCCATTTTCACTTTTTTTTTTAAAGACAGTGTTTCTTTGTGTAGCCTTGGCCCTTGGCAGTCCTGGAACTCACTCTGTAGACCAGGCTGGCCTCAAACTCACAGAGATCCACCTGCCTCTGCCTCCTGGGTGATGATATTAAAGGCATGCACCACCACCACCTGGCTGTTTTCCATTTTTTTAATGTAGGGGAAAAACTCCCTCTCTCTCTCTCTCTCTCTCTCTCTCTCTCTCTCTCTCTCTCTCTTTTAAATCTAACCCCCCCTTTAAAAATTCCCAATTGACTCACCAAATCTGCTGCTGCTGATGGTGAAGTGTGAGGCTGACTGCTACTGTGTAGCACATCTAAGCAGAGAACACAGGTGGTGCACAGCCAGGCTGAGGACAGCTGCCACTGATTTCATGTCAGCAGCCTGAGGAGGGGGTCCAGGGAAAGCCTACAACCCGTGGTGGAAAAGCAGCTAAAAAGCCAGCTGTCTGCACAGGGGACATTTGAAAGCAGTACGTGTAACCAGCGGGAAGTGAAAGCACAGCACTGCCTGAAGGCAGAGCTGGCTGGTGGTGAGGGGCTAATTCCAGTGGTGTTTAGAGCCTGTGGAGTTTGCTGTAGAGAGGCTGCAACAGAAAAATCCCAGACTCACTCAGAGGGCTTGGAGAAGTAAAGGAAAAGCCAAGCAGTGGCTTGGTGACTCAGCTGGGGGCAGTTCCTGCATGCAGACAGCTTCAGTGTGTGCTGGTGGTTGAAAAGCCACTGGCAAGCTGCTTTTTTTGTGAATTTGTGCCCCAAAAGTTGGACGCCAGATGAAGCATAAATCTAATTAATCTTATCAATAAAAACCAGGAGTCATATATCAGGGTAAAACCTGAAATATTGGAGAAGCAAGAGAGTAGCCACAGTCACTTTCTACCTCTCCAAATCCTCTGACTGAAAGAGGTAAGACACTGTCTCTGCCCTGCCTTATCACTTCTTGTTTCTGTCTGTACAGACTTCCAGACCTCTGTGGTTAACTAGTGACTAGCTCTGTCTTCTGACTCCAAGCAAGCTTTATTTGTCAGAACACAAACAAAATATCACACAACAGAAAAGACCAGTTATTCAATACTAATTTATTGATTTATTTAGTGATTTACTTAAAGTACTGCTTGTACTGCCTGTTTGCCAAGAATGACTTCACTTGCTACCTGGAACAGAATGACTTGGAGAAATAGCTGAAGCAATGGATTATTGTCCTTAACAGCCTGCTGTCAGTATGCTTCTGTAAAATCTTGCTTGTGTCTAACCAGGCAGTGGTGGTACATACCTTTAATTCCAGTACTTGGTAGGCAGAGGCAGGTGGATCTCTGTGAGTTTGAACGCAGCCAGGTTTACAGAGCAAGTTCTAGGACAGGCTCCAAAGCTACATAGAGAAACCCTATCTCAAAAAAAAAAATCCAAACAAAACAAAATTTTGCTCACCCTAAGTTGTAGGTTTAGGGTACAACATGAGAATGCAACAGGACCTGATGCAGTGCTGTCAGTGGTGTCAGTCTGATGGTGAATACATCTCTCTTCTACTTTCATTGATGTCAGAGTGCTTATTCCAGAAAGATTGCCACAACATATGATTCCATTTACATAAAATTCTGGACAAGGTGACCCACTTCATAGTGACAGAAATCAGGCAATGGTGCCTTGAGGGGAGGAGAGGAAAGAATCACCAGGGCGGAAATTGGCTCTGGGTGACAGGCTTTTGGCTCTTAGGAGATTGATATCCTAGCAAAATACCTGTGTCAAAATCTAACAGTGTATACTTTAAACATTTGCAGTTTATCCTGTGTTAAGCGCAGTAAGACTATTTTATTTAGGGGATGGGGATTTAGCTCAGTGGTAGAGCGCTTGCCTAGCAAGCTCAAGGCCCTGGGTTCGATCCTTAGGTCCACATTAAAAAAAAAAAGACTATTTTATTTATTATGTAATGTAATTTTTTAAAAATTTAATTAAAACTTTTTTTTTGAGACAGGATCTTATTGTATAGCCTTGGCTGGCCTGAAACTAGTTATATAGACCAAGCTGACCTCAAACTCATAGAGATCCACCTGTCTCTGCCTCCTGAGTGCTGAGATTAAACACATTCAAATAAGTCTATTTAAAAAAGGAAGGCAGATGTCCTTACCTGTACAGTCTTGAAGCCCATCTTGTATCTTCAATCTCAAAATTCTGTGGACAGACACAAGTGGATCTCTGAGTTCAAGACCAAACTGGTCTAATGTTGAGGACAGGAAGGACTACATAGGAAGGATATACCCTGTCTGAAAACAAACAAACAAACAAAATAATGAAACAAAAAATTCAAGTGAAACCAAAACAACAACAAAAGTGGAGACTCAGTGCTCTTCCAGAGTACCTGAGCAGAACCCATGCAGACAGGCCTGTAGCTGGAGACCTTCTCTCCAGCCCCCGCCAAGCCCTGTTAGTCCGACAGCCCACTTATAAAATAAACACACAGATGTTTATATTATTTAAACTCCTTGGCCATTAGCTCAGGCCTACCATTGTCTAGCCCTTACTCTTATATTTAGCCCAGTTCTATTAACTTATACTTTGCCATGTGGCTAGTGGCTTACCAGTACCTTACATCTCGCTTGTCATGGCAGCAGCTGGCCGGTCTCTCCCACTCTGCCTTCCACTTCCCCCAATTCTCCTCTCTCTTGTCCCGCCTATACTTCCTGCCTGGCTACTGGCCAATCAGTGTTTTATTTACTAACCAATCAGAGGAATGTATTTGGCATACAGAACATCCCACAGCACTTCTCCTTTTCTTTTCTTTTTTAATTTTATTTATTTATATTTTATGTATGAGTGCTCTGCAAAATATGTCTGATGCCAGAAGAGGGCATCAGATCCTATTACAGATGGTTGTGAGCCACCATGTGAGTGCTAGGAATTGAACTCAGGTCCTCTGGAAGAGCAGCCAATGCTCTTAACCACTGAGCCATCTCTCCAGCCCCCCCTCTTTTTTTAAAAAAAGGAAGGTTTTTACTTTCATATAGTAAAATTACAGATAACAAAACAATTATCAAGCAAGAATTACAGTTATAATAGCTAGTCTATTTATAATAACTAGTCTATTTGGCAAAATTAAAGAAGATATCTATCTTATATTTGTGAGTCTAAGATTTTATATCTAACTTATCTTTTATCATATCTAAGGAAAATTGTAACTATCTAGCTTCAACTACATCAAAGACCTCAGAAGAATATATTATTACCTGAGAACCAGGAGAAGGATGTAAGCAACTTTCGGGAGTCTTGCAGGGTAGACAGAGACAGCTGGCAGCCTGGACAGTCACCTAATGTTCCTTTGTCAAGTTGGGGCATCTGTCTTCAGCCCACAAGGCTAGAGTCTCTTGGTCACTTCTTTTCAGTCCTGTAGAATGTCTGGCAGTTTCCTCTGCAAAGCAGGAACCTGAAGGACCATTTTGTCAAGCAAAGTTCAGAGGTCACCTTTCAATGAGTCCTGCATGTCTAGTCAATCAAGCAGTCCAGGCAAGAACAGTTTCTTGCCCAAATGACTATTTTTGTCAAGGTGAAGATAAACTCCATATGGTGTGTCTTTGTTGCCTATCTTCCTCTCTGAAGTAAATCAATGCTGTCAGGAGCAGACATGTCCCACTGTCCAGAAAGTCTAAATTTTTTAAATATTTTAAATGCCATAGTCTGTAGGTCTTTGAAATATTTGAAGATTACCTATCTATCTGAAATATATCTATGTATACCTAGAAGACTTAACTAACATGGCTACGAGTATGATTGTCATAGATGACTAATTATTAATTTATTTTTTAATTACCCATTACAATTTTAAATGAGCTGTACAAACATAATACCTTAAACAAGAGTAGAAATATACACACAGTATAACAAAATTAACTTTAAGTTTGTATCAATAGACTAAAATCTATACCAATGTAAAACATTTTAGACAAGTTGTTGCTCTTTTTTTGTTTGTTTGCTTTGTTTTTCGAGACAGGGTTTCTCTGTAGCTTTGCGCCTTTCCTGGAACAGCTTTGTAGACCAGGCTGGCCTCGAACTCACAGAGATCCACCTGCCTCTGCCTCCTGAGTGCTGGGATTACAGACGTGCACCACCACTGCCCGGCTCAAGTTGTTGCTCTTTAAAAGTAAGTTCATTAATCTACCCTTTCATCCTATTATATTTATATCATATCCCCTTTTCTTCTTTAGAAAGAATACACATTTATAATCAACCTGATTTAAATAAAAATATTGGTTTTTCTCTGTCCCACACCAGAGGCTCTTCTGATTTAGGACACAAGAATCTCTCAACCCCTTTTTTTTTTTTCAATATGTCTGGGTTTAGAGATGGAGTGAGCCAATTCCATCTCCAAAGCCAGCTTGATATATTTGGGAATTTGGGCATAGTTTCTCTTACTACTTCCTGCTGGAGGGGGGTGCTGTATCTTATGGGGACACAAAGAAAATTTTCGGATTATGGAGTAGTCTATGAGGGTGTATCGCTTGAGCCAGTTTTGGATGTTGGATCATCTGGGCCATGGTGTCATCGGAGACCTTCCAGGAGGTCTTGGCTGGCCAAACCTGATGTATCTTAATCTGGAACAAATCTATATAGCCTCTGGCTTTCTGTGGAAACAAAAGCAGAGCCTCTTTCCAAAGCAACATATCCTTATATCCAAATTTTGAAGTCAAGGTACCTTTAAAATTTATATATTTGTTTAACTCAACAGCTTTTACGATCAAATATTTTTTTTGCAGTTAAAAACTCCAAAGACAACACAATCCAGATTCTCTGTGTAATATCCATCTTTATGTGGCTTTTTTGGTTTTTTGTTGTTGTTGTTGTTGTTGTTGTTGTTTTGTGACAGGGTTTCTCTGTGTAGCTTTGTGCCTTTCCTGGAACTCGCTCTGTAGACCAGGCTGGACTGGAACTCACAAAGATCCACCTGCCTCTGCCTCCTGAGTGCTGGGATTAAAGGCATGTGCCACCACCGCCCAGCTTTTTTTTTTTTTTTTAAAGATTTATTTATTTATTATGTACACAGAAGAAGGCGCCAGATCTCATTACAGATGGTTGTAAGCCACCATGTGGGTGCTGGGAATTGAACTCAGGACCTCTGGAAGAGCAGTTGGTGCTCTTAACCTCTGAGCAATCTCTCCAGCCACATGGCTTATTTTTATACTACCTTTACTGTCTCTTTAAAGGCTTTATTTTTAAAAACTATATATTTTTATATAGCTGTATATATATTCTCTCTCTTACAAGCCTACGTACATTTTTGCACACATTGTAAAGCATTTAAAGTCTTGTTCATCTGAATTTGTCTTATTGTGAATCAATTGCTTTAAACTAAAGCATTTTTAAGACTGAAATGCAGCTGTGGCTGCTGGCTCTGCCCACCTCAACTTCCCAAAGTGGCAGTGATACAGTTTACTGCCAGCTCTGGGTCTGGAGCCATGTGTACTATCAACTATCAGAAGCAGTTATATCAAAGCAGCATGTAGCCCAGAAACTTTTTTTTTTTTTTTTTTTTTGGTTTTTTGAGACAGGGTTTCTCTGTGTCGCTTTGTGCCTTTCCTGGAACTTGCTTTGGAGACCAAGCTGGCCTCAAACTCTCAGAGAGCCACCTGCCTCTGTGTCCTGAGTGCTGGGATTAAAGGTATGTGCCACCACCACCTGGCTTTTTATTTTTTTTTTTGACTAGCAAAAACTATATCCAACACACCAAATAGTGCACAGCTTGGAAACACCTCTATGTAGGTCAAGCCCGCACACACGCACACCACGAACCCGCCATAGAGTAGCTCAAACACGCAGGCTGCCACTAAATTGAGAGAGACAAGTAGGAAGCTGGTTTTAGCTCTTTTGAATTGCTTATTAAATATTCTCAGGTTTAAGGTGGAAACTCATGACCTATGTTGGGCGCCATTTGTAGCTGGAGACTTTCTCTCCAGCCCCCGCCAAGCCCTGTTAGTCCGACAGCCCACTTATAAAATAAACACACAGATGCTTATATTATTTAAACTGCTTGGCCATTAGCTCAGGCCTACCATTGTCTAGCCCTTACTCTTATATTTAGCCCAGTTCTATTAACCTATACTTTGCCACATGGTTGGTGGCTTACCAGTACCTTACATCTTGTTTATCATGGCAGCAGCTGGCCAGTCTCTCCCGCTCTGCCTTCCACTTCCCCCAATTCTCCTCTCTTTTGTCCCGCCTATACTTCCTGCCTGGCTACTGGCCAATCAGTGTTTTATTTACTAACCAATCAGAGGAATGTATTTGGCATACAGAACATCCCACAGCACAGGCCTGTAACTCTAGCTCCAAAGGAGCCAGTGACCTCTTTTGGCCTTTATGGGAACATGCACATAAAAATAAACATTAAAAAAAAAATCAAAACCACATTTATTTATCTCTTTATGTGCGTGTGTGTGTGTGTGTGTGCGCGTGCGTGTGTGTGCGTGTGTGTGTGCGTGCGTGTGTGCGTGTGTGTGCGTGTGCGCGCGTGTGTGTGTGCGTGCGTGCGTGCGTGTGTGCGTGTGTGTGTGTGTGCGTGCGTGTGTGCGTGCGTGTGCGCGTGTGTGTGTGCGTGTGTGTGTGTGCGTGTGTGTGCGTGCGTGTGTGTGTGCGTGCGTGTGTGCGTGTGTGTGTGCGTGTGTGTGTGTGTGCGTGTGTGTGTGCGTGTGTGTGTGTGTGCGTGTGTGCGTGCGTGTGTGCGTGTGTGTGTGTGCGTGTGTGTGCGTGTGTGTGTGTGCGTGTGCACGCTTAGGCAAGAGGACAACAACTTGCAGGAAGGAGTTGATTCTTTCCTGTGACTATGTGGGTCCTAGGAATCAAACTCAGGTTGTAAAGCTTGGTAACAAGTACTTCTTGAGCCATCTTGCTGACCCAGCCCTTACTTTTGAGACCTGTCTTCTAGTCAATAGCTTGAAAGGAGCTACATAGCTTCACAAAAAAAAAAGCCTTTTAGAAGACTCCCCAGAAACCCCTATCCTACTCTATTCTGTCTTGGGATAGTGAGGAACACACTGGGGACCCTCAAACTATGAGGCTAGCTGGAACCTTCTGCCTGACTCATGGTAGAATTTTGGTGCCCTCTTGTGGCTCTCAGGGGCAAAGCTTTGTCTTTTTCTGCTTAGTCTTCTGCAGGGAGCCTTTTTCTTCCTGACCAAAGACCGTGAAGGCCAGCCTTCCTTTTACCAACTCACTTATTGTGCCTACTGAGCAGGCTTCTGTTACTATATATAACTGCAGCCTCTACACAATAACTGTGTTATGAACATTTCATCTTCCTGCCTAGCATGAGATGAGTTACAAGATCCTTTCCCTTTGACAAACATTTGCTCCCAACCTCTCACCAAGAAGTTTTGTAGTTAGGTGTGAGTGGAAGAATGGGCTTTTCTCTGAAGGCTGAGCCAAATCTAGGGAAGCTTGTTTCCACAAAGCCTGTTCTCCTGGACCCTCAATTTTCTCTTTTAGTCATACTACCCCAACTTCCTTTTGCTGGGAAAGCAAGACATCTGTCTAAAAGCCTGTGTCATATCATAGTCTGTGCCAGACTTCCAGAGTTGTCTTATCTCATGAAGTCCATGTAATGCTTGGCTGCCATTTCTTTGGACACAGACCCACATGTACATCTCCCAAGCTACTCTGAGGTAACACTGTTATCTTTGCAGGATATGATGCTGGGTGTCCTAGTCTCATATGGGAACAAAACAGTGTGCTGTGACCCACCAATACCAAGCAGCTAGGGAAAGTAAAGAATATTTTCATGGATTTTGAAGCATGCAAAGAAATCTTTTTTTTTTTTTTTTTAAGATAGGATCTTATGTAGCCCAAGTTGGCCTAGAAGTTGTTACATTATTGAGGATGCCCTTGAAATCCTAATCTTTCTGCTTCTATCTCCCAAGTAGGATTGCTGGTATGCACAACGACGTCTAGGGCAATACTTTATTTTAATAATAATAAAAATTACTATTGTTTTATTTTTGTTTTTCAAGACAGAGCTTCTCTGTGTAACAGCTCTGGTTGTCCTAGAACTCACCTTGTAGACCGGGCTGGCCTCTAATTCACAGAGATCTGCCTGCCTCTGCCTCTGGAATGCTGGGATTAAAGGTGTGTGTCACCATGCCTGGTTAGAATAAAAATTTTTAAGAGGATAGGAGGTATCATGGAATAATAGTACATGCTTGTGATTCTAGAGCTTTGGAATCTGACATAAAAGAATTGCAAGTTTAAGACTTTAATCCCAGCACTCAGAAGGGAGAGGCAGATGTATCTCTGTGAGTTCAAGGCCAGCCTAGTCTACAGAGCTTGTTCCATAACAGCCAAGGCTACACACACACACACACACACACACACACACACACACACACACACACAAAACAAAAACAAAACAAACAAAACAAACTGTCTCAAAACAAACAAAAAATGCAAATTGCAAATTTGATGCTAGCCTTGCGGCAAAACAAGTAAGTTTGAGATCAGTTTGGGCAGTGTTAAACAAACAAAAACAAATAAACAGAGATTAAGGACTTTGTTCTGTTATGTGTTAGCTATGTAGAAGTTACCCTGTGTCTCATGCCCTTCAGAAAGAAGGGTCTTCTAGTGTCTATCTTGGGATGGATGAGCTTACAGCAAGGCACTCAGTAGCCTAGCAAGGAGCCCAGCACAGATGCTGGTTGCTCTGCCCACGTCTTCTTGAGGTAAAGCAGCCACCTTGTCTTAGGACTACCCACCAAATACACTTTTCCCTCCACTGACTACACTTTGCTCCCTTGACCCTGATCAACTCTTTTTTGAGTCTGGGTAGCCCTTCACAAGAGCAATAAATGCACCCACTTTCCACTAGTTCCACTGGCAGGTTTAGCAATGTCTAGGGGTCTCCCATGAGCCTTGGATGTCAGATCTAGGTTGGCAATATTGTCTGCAAAGTTGGGCTAGAGAGATTTAGGTAGTAGGTGGGATGGGACTGGAGTTTCACAATGAGGTGAAAGAACAGGTCTTCTTGGGAAGGGGGACCTGCATGGTGCTGATGATAGCACAATCTTCTCTAGTTGGAATCTGATGTGACCTTAGCTGATGTCAGCCCCCAGTGCTGGCCCTACACCAGAAAAATGTCCTTCATATTGTTGGAGGCCCCTCAAATGCCATCTATTTGTGGCTTGGCTCTGTGACTGGCACGAGTCATAAGTGATCCCAGGGACAGGATATTTTTGGCAGTAGGGGCGGAGCTTGCATTAAGAAGCCTAGACCATGCTGCCTGGGGACAGACCTCTAGATGCATACCTCCACTGCCCCAGCTGGCTGCTGAGAATCAGGTAGGATTCACTTAGCCCCTTGCTTCTGTCTAGGGGTCTTAATGGCAGGAAAGCTTTACCATGGTCTCTCCAGGGTCTAGAGAGGGGGAAAGGACTGGAAGTTAGGAAGCCCTCAGTGGCTTTTCTCATTCAGGATTGTTTCAGTCATAGTGACCTCCTAGTCTCCTCATTCTAGACATAGCTGGCCAAGGCCCAAAGAGTAGCCCCTTTAGGAGACAGAGGCTGGAGGCCTTGGCTAGCTCTAGTTATCTTGGCACACTGAGATAGGGCAAAATGGGGCCTTGGATAGTCAGGCAGGACTAGATGGGGGTACAGACATTGAGGACAGACAGAGAAGATTGCTGGGGCTCAGGGAAGCTCATCTAAGTTCTGTGACCTCTGGCCTGGGCTGATCTTACAAACTTTTGAGCAGGCTCTGACCAGTACCAACATGACCTTGGTACACTCAGAAAATCTGTTCCAGCCAAGACTGGTGAAAGGTCATCATGAGGAGGCTAGTCACCCGTGGTTACTATAGATACTCTTCTATGGTTAGCTGGTGGTGGCTGGGGAAGCTAGGGATGATCATCAGAGGGAATTGATCTCTGATGAGTGGTCTTTGATGCAGACCACTGTGTACAGAGGTTGAGAAGGGAAGTCAATCCCATTAAAAGATCTCAGAGATGTGAGGGAACACCATTCAAACATGATGAACACTGGTCTTTAGTTTACTTCATTAATATATATTAAATATATAGTATATTTAATAATAATATAATATATATAATAAAATCATATTTCATTTTAGGACTGTGACAATGTGTCATGGTAAAGTTATTTGGAGTTGAATTGAAAATAGGGGAAACTGAAGTAGATTTCTTACTCAGAAGAATGAATTAGAAGAATCTGGAAGAAGCAGAGTCTGTCCTGTGGTTCCTCTAGATGGAAATGGACTGCCAGAGAGGTGGCAGATACTACAAGGTCAGGCAGGGTGGTAGCAGTGTGTACTACTTAGTGTATGGAGCCTGGATTTGTGAAGATCCTGCCTGGCCCAAAGTCTTGCTGTCACTCCAGCACCTCTGCTAATGTGCAATGGACAACTTCCAATATAGTGTCCAACTTAGTGATCGAGAGTGGGCTGAGTTCTCAGCCACTGCTGATGAGTGTGGCCTCTTGCAGGCTGGCCTGGCCTCTGGTGACGAGCTCTTGTCCAGTGACATTGACCAAGGGGACAGCAGTGAAAGCAGCCCCCCTGGGCCCCCACCCCTCTTCACTGGGCAGTTGGCTCCCCAGGGGAGGAGACAACAGGGCTCTGAGTTGGAGGACGTGGCTGCTCAGCAGCTGGTCAGCAGGTCTCAGTCTGAGCCTGTCCTGGCTCTGGAGGCCAGTCATCAGGTAGCCAGCACGTCCACACAGTCAGAAGCTCTACTGTTCCTCAGCCCAGACAGCGTTTGTCCTGGCCAGGCCTTGTCCTTCCAAGGGTCAGCAACTTTCAGGGACAAGATGCAGAGACTTTTGCAGGGCCCTGCTCCCAGCTCTCCTGGTGAGCCCTCTCATAGTCCTGAGTCCCCTGGCCACAATGCCATCCCTCAGAGTCCTCCTGACAACCTTGAAGCTCCACTACGAAACCCTGGTCGTAAGAAGAGGCGTTCTTTGGCCACCAAAGGGGCCAAGTGCTCTGGATCTCTGGGCTCTGCTGCTGTCCAGATGAGCTCCCCACAGCTTATGGAGACCAGGCCCAAGGAAGTTCTTATGTCTGGGACATTAATGGCAAAAGCCCAGCAGGGTAAGCCACAGTCAGACTCTGCAGGTGCTTCTGAACATGGCTCTAGTATTCCTGAACAGATGGCCAAACAAGAGTCAGACTTGGATCTGTCTACACCTGTTCTAACAACTGAACAAGATACAGACCAGATCAGAAAGACACACAGAGCTGTGCTATACATGATATCCAAACCTGTCCAGGAAGCTCCTCCAGATGTCTCCACAGCCACACCAAATGTGTTTCTCTCTACACATGCCTCCAAGTCTCAACCTTACACAGCTTTGTCTAAACCTGCCTCTAAGCCTCAGTCTGACATAACTTTGTCTACACATGTCTCAACATCTGACATGACTTTTTCCACACTTGCCTTCAAATGTCAACCCAATCAGTCTACACTTGCCTCTGATCCTGACATGGCTTTGTCTACACCTGCCTCCGTGTCTCAACTGGACAAAGCTGAGTTTGCACCTGCTTGTATACCTGGACTGCATGAGGACCTATCTGCAGTAGGCTCCGAGATCAAGTCAGAAGTTTATCCCTCTATGCCTGACCCAGTGGTCATGCTTTGTACAGATCTGCCTCATTCTGTTCCAAAGACTGAGTCTGAAGAGAGTATGTCTCTACCTGCTATGCCCCCCTTGTCCCCCATTTCCCAGGCTGAAGCTGCCATGGTGAATACAGACGTGACTGTGCCTCCTGGGGGATACTTTGAGAAGCCATTAGGGCAGCTCTCAGCAAGGTCCTCAGGATACTCCTTAGGGGAGCCTTGTCCAGGTCCTGTTCAAGTCCCCAAAAAGAAGAAAGTACGATTCTCCATGGCTGTACCCAGCCATGAGGAGTCAGGATCAGGTGAACCTACAGGTCCACCCTTCCTAACCCCAGACCGGCCCCTAGCTCCCAGGACAGTAGCAGGGAGCCATGGGGGGTCTGCAGCCTGGGATGCTGTAGCTGTTGGGCCCCGACTTCCCCAGCCTCGGATCCTCAAGCACCTGCCTCCTCCTATATCCTCTGTCTCAGCAGAGCCTGAGCCTGGAAGCTGCTATGCAGTGACTCTCCCTGAGGCCTATGAGTTCTTCTTCTGTGACACCATTGAGGAGGAAGATGAAGATGTAGAAGATGAGGCAACAGTCAGCCAAGCCTTGGATGAAGTCCAGTGGCCTGACACATGCGAGTTCTTTTTTAGGGACAGCAGAGCCCAAAGGTCAAGTTGTCAGAGGGGACACTCCACAGTCCCACCCCCGAAAGCAGAGGCTGTGGCACCTGTTCCCCCTAGAGATTTAGTGCCTATCTCCATCCCTGAGGTCTATGAACACTTCTTTACTGAGGAAGGATTTGGAAACAGACAGCCACCAGCCACCCAAATCCAACTGCAAACCTCGGAGCTCTTCAGGGAAGTAGGGCCTGAGGCATACTCCAAGCCTGTTCCAGCTACAGCAGAACATCTTAGCTTGACAATCAGAGAGGCAGGTAGGTGTTGATCAAGACCCAGCCCCATCCAGGTCCTGGGAACATACTGTCCAGGGAATTAGGACAAGAGGATATGGGAGAGGGGCAGGAAGGATTCTGATCATCTGCCTATATGTATGTGTTTGTATGTGTGCTCTTTCATGCTCTGGGATCTACATGAAGGGAAGGGTAAGTTCCTAAGCTACCCCAGGATACAGTCAAGATGGGGCAGCTCAGGCCAGACACCAGAGTTTTGGCTTTGACACTGACCATTGTCCTAAGTCCAGTCCTAGATGCCATCAGGAACTTTCCTCCAGCTCCTAGGGGGATAGGTACTAGGCACACATTCCTACTCAGTCCAGCTGATTGATATTGTGGAAAAAATATATCCTCTCCCCTCTGGAAACTATTTCACAGACCAGAGAACAGAAGACTCTAAAGGCAAATCACCCAAATTGTTCTGACTCAACTATGATACATGTTATCCAGTGTCTTAAGGAAGAGAAGTCATATGGAAGATCTAACTCAATACATTTCTCTAGGACAGATGTATTTTATATCAGGCATACCTCAGAGAAGAACATCTAATGTACTTTTCTTTCCTAGAGGAGCTACGGAGTCCACTTACTTCATTTACATTCAGCCAGAATGATATGTGCCTGGTGTTTGTTGCCTTTGCCACTTGGGCTGTGAGAACCTCTGATCTACATGCCCCGGATGCTTGGAAAACAGGTTTGGAGGTCCTGGGGACAGAGGGTGTTATACCTAGAAGCCCTAGTAGCTATAGTTATTTACCACATCTGCTGGGCCAGCAGGGATGAAGGGTACATGGGAGGTTCAGCCTCTCTTTGACCTTGTTTTTGTCATTGCTAACCTACTTCCAACATACCATCCTTTGAAGGCTGGGTTATATAGGCAGAAGGTAGTGAGAAGCCAGAGCCGGCACTCAGGATATCTTCTGTCTCTCTTACAGTCTTGCTGGCCAACATTGGCACCATCTCTGCTATCCGCTACTTCCGCCATCAGGTTGGAAGAGGGCGTAATGGTAGACCAAGACCAAGTTCCAACTCAAGCTCAAGCTGCTAGGAGCCAGGCTGGCCTGGTGAGGCATGGGGCACGGGGATGAACCCAGGTGACAAGGACAAGATCTTGCTCTTCTCTCCACCCTTTGATCCCTGACTTCTGAGGCATCTAGGAAGGAGCCAGTATCCATGGGTGCTGACTTACTTGGACTCAACCTAAGGGTCCAGCCAGTGTCTAAGACCAAGGCCATTTTCCATACCTGAGAGGGTAGAGATTCAGGATTGTGGGTGAGTGGGCCCTGAGCCAGGAGCTAGGTAATAGGGCATCAGGTTTGCAAGTAAAAACCACAGGGCACATAGCTATATTTGAATTTACATGAAGTTCTTGAGATGTACTTGTATGAAGAAATTATTTGTTGTTATCTGCAATCCAACTTAATTGGGCACCCTGCCTTTTGTCTAGTCATAAATAAAGGATAAGCAGCAGAAGAGGACTCTACAGTAAGTGTAAAAGCAAAAAGGCCCCTCTGTGTTTGGGCCAAGGGGCTACTAAGTGCCTTCAAAGCTAGAGGGAGGCAGTCCAAGAACTCTGCTCTACTGAAAGGCAGGCTTGGCTGTCAAGGGCCTCCAAGGCCCTGATCCCTAAGGCACCACAGCCACAGCTTGCCTAGGTCTGGCCTGAGTCAATGAATAGGTTCTAGGACAGTGGTTCTCAACCTTCCTAATGCTGCAACATTTTAATATAGTTCCTCATGTTGTGGTGACCCCCAACATAAAATTATTTTTGTTGCAACTTCATAACTGTAATTTTGCTACTGTTATGGATTGTAATGTAACTATTTTTGGAGCTAGAGGCTTGCCAAGGGTGTTGCAACCCACAGGTTAAGAACCACTGTTCTAGGAGATATCTCTGGGAATGGCTTCTGAGGCCCCTGCAATATGGGATCTGTGGGGCAGGGCTGGATCTTCTCCAAGAGCCCTGGACAGGATATACATAGAATTTGATAGCATCTATGGAAGGATTGTCTTCTGATACTATAGGGAGCTTGAGTGAAGCCAAGGCTGAAAGAAGTTGTGAGTGGGAAGGTAGGTGAAGGGACTGAGGTGGCACAGTGAAGACAGCATATGAAGGTCCTCAGGATGGTGGGGTACTCTGGCTGCTCAGAGGGGAACACAGGGACACAGCACCAATAAAATCTCTTTCTTGTTTATGGTGTTAGTCTTTCTGAACAGACTTACCCTATGCACCCAACAGTACTGGATCTTCCCATACTCCTCTGTTTCTTGTGATAGTTCTCAACCTACTGACCTCTGACCCTTATGTCCTGTCTTCACATGCTGAGTTTGATGACCTGACTTTTTTTTCAGTGCTCTGTATTTCATATTCATGCTGTTTCCCACTTCTAAGTAAATACCTGATCTGGCACTTTCATTCTTTCTTCCCTAGAAGCATAACCCCTGGGGATATCCAGGATCTCACGGATATCCCTCACTGGTTTGTTCCTAGGAAGAGTTTCTTCCTCTTAGTTGCTCTAGTTGCTAAAGCTGAGGAACTGGAGCCTGATGAGAGGTGTTCCTTAGAATTTTAGAGACACCCTTAACTGGCTGGGGTTAGTTAGCCCTGGTGGATTTAATGTAGGTCACAGGACTGGTATGGCTGCATACTCTTATCCAGGTTGATACTGGTTGGTTGTGTTTCTGAGAAGCAGCCCACCTGGGGCCCATTAGATCCACTGGATGAGTCCCATATCCACTGGAGTCTTCCTGAGCTGTGTCCACTTCTGGTGGGAGGGAGAGGAAATCTTGTTCCAGATAGGAGCCTCCTCATCTAGTAGGGATGTCATAGACAAGTCAAACATCAGCCTTTAGGAAATAGCACCCCTTCCCTGAAGGAGAGGAGACCCTCACTCACCTGGGGGAGGTGGCAGGGAACTGGGTGTACTTTCTCTGGTAGGGGTGACCTGGAAGCCCCAAAACACAAGTCTTAAAGCCAGCACAGGTCAGTCTCCTTGATCTGCCAGTCTCTTGCCACTTTCTTCTCTTCACCTTCCAGCTTCCTGTCCTACTGAACTGTCTCTATCCTTGGTTTCTCCTTGCCACATTTTTTGCTTTTCTCCTTGGAGTCCTAGACCCCTATACCCAACACCCCCTGATCCTGAAGCCTCCACACCAGAATGGAGGATGTGACTTACAAGCTGAGGGAAGTCTGAAGGCCGTGGCCCTCTGTTTTTGATGGAACCCCGGTGTCTCTGGGAAGCTCTGGACTGCAGGGCACCTTTCTTGGACAGCAAGTGGGAACCCAGAGGCCTAGGGGAGCTGGAGATTCCAGAGCTGGAGTCAGAGACAGGCACAGACACGGAGACTGAAGGGAACGGGCTTGACAGCTCAGGTCCGGGTGATGTCTGCATCGCACAGAGGAACTGCTGGGAAAATGTGGGTTACCTGAAGCCCTGGTCTGGGACCACTATGAAGCCTAGAAATCCCTTGCCCAGAAGCACCCTCCCTTCATAGTTTTCAGGCTTCTGACATCTCCTAATCTCACTGTAGCATATCCACCTAGTAGGACACTGACCTCATCTGGGCCTTGGAGATCTGTAATCTTGCGATGGGATGTAGCTGGTGGTGTGTAGGGATCAGCATAGAGTGGGGAGTGTGGAATATCCAAAGAGTGGTCCTGAGCCTCTGGGCCACTGTCTAGGTCGAGTGCACTCATCTACAAGAAGAAGGAGATACATAGGTTCCCTTAGTTAGATGCAACAAGAACCTTCTGTGCTCAGAAAATGAGGTCTCTGTGTGTTCCATCTAGACAAGCAAGAAAGTAGAAGCAGATAGTGGCCTAGGGTCAGAGTATGTGGTGGGCTCACCTTGGTCAGGTCCAGGTGCAGGGGCAGTGGGACAGCTGAGCCAGATACTTCCCTTCGAGCTTTGCCCCTGGGAGACTGGCTACTGCCACTGTGCCTCACTTCTATCTTCTTTTGGCCAGTGCTGGCACAGTTAGAGTTGGTCTGGTTCTGTGGACACCAAAAACCACCCAGAAAGATCTCCAGGGCTTCTTTCCCACACACTCTTCTATGAGGCTGTATGAAGGTCCCTTCAGTTCAAGTTCCCTCCCTGGCAAACTATGGTCCAGGGTTACTGTGGGCAGTGGGTCCTAGTCTCCCCAGAAGACAGAAGTCCTGTGTTTCCTTACCCCCATCCCATGTCATTCCTTTAGGTACTTACAGGTACAGGCTGGGCAGGGAAGCCTATAGTGCTTGGCACTGAGGATTCAGGGAGGGATTGGCTGGTGGGGAGCACTGGACACTCTAATTTCCAGCTAGTTCGTCCATTGGAAGAGAGTGAGCCTCGGCCTCTACCCACAACCTAAGCAGCAAAGGTAAGGTAAGTGGCTAGACCTGTCTCCTTATCTATCCCTGCTTGGACCTACCATTTTGCTCCCTAGTTTGTACCACCTGAGTTATAGGGACCTCACTGACCCCTCACCTGTGTGGGTCCATGTAGTCCTGGGAAATTCTCTGGGCCAGGCAGCAGGTGGGCCCCATCTCTATGAGAGACAGTCCGGAGGCACAGCAGCCATTGACTGTAATCCTCATAACTGGCACATACCACACGGATGGTGTTGATGAGGCAGCCTAGCACACAGACATGTAAACTAAGGTCTGGCAGGACAGGTACATTCCTTACCCCACAGAGACCCCAGCAAAGAGTTGGAGCATCCACCATACTAACCCTTAGTAGAAGCCCAATCAAACAGTGGGTAGATTCTGGGTAGGACCCTACCTTCGATGAGAAAAGAGCGGATCTCCTTTTCCTTCTCTTCTAGGTTGATGTGAATGGCACTTAGTGGAAGCTCCCCCTGTAGAGTGAGGACTAGGTATTTATCTGTGTCATCTCAGCCTGTTCCTGGCCCTGCCATCCAGAGCTGGGCTGGAAACTTAGGCCACCCTAGCACTGAGGATGACACTCTGGGAAAGGCTAGGCAGTTTTGTTCTGGGACATCTCCACTTTACTTCCTGTTGGTTTTTCTCTAGCCAATGCCAGTTGTAGACAGATGCTTATAGGGATTAGTCCTTGTCAGGGAAGCTCCCTTGGTATATTTTTAAGTGACTGTGAGTACACACCAGTATCATGCTCTGGTTCCCCCCCACACAGAGACATGATGCATGGAAGGTGCTCAGAGACAAGGGGAAGCATGCACCAGGGATTCCAAGAAGTAGCCTATTCCATTCCACCCACTCCAGGGTTAGTGATGTCCCTCCAGGATGAGAGGAGTTGTAGAGGGTGGAGACTCCTCTTCTATGCCAGAGCAGAGACCAGATTGACCGGGGCAGTGGGGCCAGATGGGTGGAGCCCTGTGCTCTGTCCCAACAAGCCCTGAAATACAGGTTTCTGAGTCTCCACTCCCACCCCACAAAGGACACCTTCCAGGACAGGTATGTGTGGAGAAGGCCAACCTTAAAGCTGAGCCCATCTGGTTCCTCAGAGAAGATGGCCAGAGATGCTGGGTATAGTACCAGAATCCGGTCCCACTGCTCCTGTAAGGGGTTAAAGGATAGAGTGGGGTTGGGCACCTAGAGTCCAGCCTTACCTGCTCCTGTATCCTTCCCTATCTCATTGCACTTCACATCTTTTCCCACCCACCTGAGAGGGCAGATGTTGCAGCTTGACCCTTGAGGCACAGATTGCACTGCCCATGGATTCCCACCTGGATGCTCTCCATAGCCGTGTCCAGGGGAGTTCGTTCCCCAGGGGACCCTGGAGAGGAGGAAGGAGTAGGTCAAAGTCAGGCCAGATAGTCTGGATAGGGGAAAGGCTTGCAGGTTCCTGCTACTGACCTGTGGGGGCGCTGAGTGGCAGCGTTGCAGACCCCCCAAGAGAGCCATTTGCTTCTCCAGGTGGTAAATCCAGTGACTGAGCTCAGCTTCACTGTGGCAGAGAACAAGGAGCGGGGCAGGCAGTGGGCCTGGGGGCAGAAGAGTCAAGTGGGCTAGGGGAAAAGCTTAGAGCTCCCAGAAACCCACAGGAAAGTCTCCTCTCCAAGGGCTCAAAGTAGACCTCCAAGGCCAGGTCCAGGGGTTCTGGTCCAGTGGTGGCCAGGCCAGCACTCTCCACACACCTGTAATCTGAAAGCCATGCTCTCTGGATCCATCAATTGTGCAGATGCTCAATTCTGTCAGTGGTAGCAGCCCCTGCCAGAGGAAAGTATAGGAAGAGCTGCAGGGACTCCTAGGGAACAGAGTCCCTCCCTCCCTCTGTCTATACCACTCACTTGGAATGTAAGTCCTTCAGAACCATGGGCTTGGAAGTACAGGTGGGAGGGGAACAGCTCTAGATAGCAGTCACTGATGTCCTAGGAGAGAGCAGGGCCACTAGTCTCAGAGGCTGGGGGAACAGCCCCGGAATAGCACGGATATTGGTCCCCAAGTATTCCCTAACCTGTTGTGGCTCCTACCTGGCTGTTCTGGAACCGCAGCTGGACCTTGGAATAGTGCACAACTTTTCCTAGGTTCCTCACAGGTGTCCTCCGCCACCCCTTTTTGAATACACTCAGAAATGGCTGTTCCAGATTTTCTGGCTGATTTTCTGGGCCTGGGATGTCCTGGAGGAGCAGGGCTCAGGAGAGGGACCAGATAGGGCCAGATCCCCAGGCAATATACACATAGTTGCTGCATACAGTTCTGATCTGTCCATGCACGGTCACAGAATACATTCATCAAGAACATACATATACATGCATACCTCACACACACCTAAGCCTCTTCACATGAAAAGTGGAATATGTATACACCATACATATACATATGACTCCTCACAGTCAGAGCTATCTGCTCTGTGGTGCAGACTGAGGTTGGTACATAGTGGGTTCAATCCTTATCTTCATTACCTCCTATGCTATGCAACTTGGCTTTGGTCATTCAACATCCCAGATTTGTCAAAGAGTTCTGAGGTATATTATGAGGGTGAGATAATGCTCAAAGCCTTCTCAAGTGTCCAGTGGCAGCTGGCATTGGTTTCTTACCTGGTTCTGTGAGAAACAAACAAACCAGAGTTCTAGCTTGTAATATTTGCTAATTTCTTTGGTGTAAATATTCCCAACACTGCCCAAATTGAGTTACCAACATGTTGTCTGTGAACTTGGAAAGAGAAACTAGTCAGCTTTTGTGAGTCTATGCTGATGCCCCAGCTTACAATGTACACAGTACCTATCTTACAGTAGAAGGTAAAGCATTAGCAGTAGCCTGAGGAATTATTATGACTGAACTTGGGGCCCAGTCCTCTCCTCCCTTTTTCCATTATATAAGGCACATACGTGTCTGACCTTTGCATGTGTAATTCTCTGCTGTGACCACTCAACCTTAACTCCTCATTTCACCCCCTTCAGGGCTTTGCTCAGATTTTACCTTCTTTCTGGATGCCCTAAATTTCAGCCTTGGATTTCATTTAGTCTGGCTTATTTTATCTTCTCTTGTATGTCTTGACTTTGACATAGGAATGGAAGGAAGAAGGTGAGAACAGGAGTCGTAGTGTATTTTGTTTACTGCTGATTCCACATAGCCTAGGACATGACCTGGGATACAAGGGGAGAGGTAGACTCAACATCTACACAATTCTTAGCCAGTCTTGGAAGAGTCCTCTATATCATATTAGAGATCAGGTAGGAATGTGTAATGATAGCCTGGAGTAAGCTATGAGACACAGGCTTAGGAGAGGGATTATGTTTCCTTTGGGAGCTGCCCAGGACCACCTGCAAGGGCTGCTGTGCACTGGCAAAGTTGAACTACTTCTAGTGCAGGCCTAGGAATGTGAATAGATACAAACAACTTCCATCCTTACTGACTCTGGGTGGGGCCTCCTGCACCTACATCCACTGTGGAAACTGATGTTGTATGACAGTGAAAAATAGGCCATGAACAGGAAGGGCTATGAAGCTGGTCCTGGTGCCCAAACAGCCTTGGAGTTCTGTTCCCATGAGTGCTTAGCTTGGAGCTGTGGCAGGGTCAGTTCTAGCTCAGGTGCAGAATCTACCTAGAGTCCATAGCCTAGATACAGTGCACAGAAGGACTGGTTCCATGCCTGGCCTGGATCCCTCCCCCTTAGTCCACTTCCTAAGAATCATGTTTTGCCCTTTTCAGTTCTGGCTAGGGTCAACTACCCAAGAACTTTGGGACTCTCTCCCAGAATTATGTCCTGGGCCTGACTAGAGGGAGTCAGGGTCTGAGATGTGGCCACAGGGAGGGATGCTACCCTTGGTCACTTCAGGCTCCATCTCTCTACCTCTTTGAGGCAGCAAGGTTTCTGAAAGTGATATCTACCTGCAGAGAGCCCTGGGACCTCAGAGACCAGGAGAGGCTATGATACAATTTTTCCTAGCTTCCTAGGAGGCTGTGAGAAATATATACTTTGGGAGTTTATATCAGCTGCAGCACCCAAGAATACAGGATGGGAGCTTTACCCCAGCCCTGGTAGAGGCTGCACATATAACAGAGCCTGGTCTACTGGGGTGGGTGTGGTTCTCCAAGAACAGCACAGTAGGAGGTGTTCCTGTCAGACCTGCAGCCCAGGCTCCTCCCAAGTATTGCCAGAGAGTTAGGAAAAGGGGAGGGGAAAGGTATCTTTTGTCTCAGCTAGCCATTAGACCCACAGAATGGTTAGCCCTCTGATATCTCATGACAATAGGTCTATAGGGACTCTGTAGCTAACTTCTTGCTGAGTGGGGATTGGGCGCCTGCCTATATGGCAACATGGTAGCTGTGGGCTGCAGATAACCAGAAACAGCTGAGAGTGGGTAACACGTGGGGACTGAGGCCTTCAGTATGCTATTTGCCAGGAGCTCCCCCCCCCCCAACACACACACACACACACAGTTGTTGGGGTAGTGGAAGTTGAGGGTGGCCACTGTCTCCTTGGATGTGTAACAGACCGGGCAGGCTGGTCTTGGTTTCACTCTCAGCCTAGACTTTTGGTGAGCTCCCCAGGGAGGGGCAGTGTCAACTTCCTCATCTTGTTTTGTATTTGAATCCCTTCAAGCTGGCCAGGGATGACCCTGAGCTGCTGGAAGATGCCATTCCCACATTATCACTCACACTGTGGCATACACAATCATACAAGAGAAGCACAAAATTGTACTCAGACTCTAGGCCCAGTGCCACACCACTCCAGCCAGACACACCCCTCCGCTCACCGTCCCAGGGATGTAGTGGAAGATCTTGTTAGCTGCGGTGTCCCCATCAGGCCTAGCCTCGGTGCCAAACAGGCCAGCCAGCTTCCTGGCGCTGTCCTCTCTGGGAACAAGGGAAACCGGAGGCTCAAGGCCTGGCACAGGTAGCAGGTCCAGGGAGACCCTGTTCCCTTGAGGCCAGGCCACACCCCTCACCTGTTTCCCTTGAGCGAGGGCTTTCTGGAAAAGGAGGCCCGTAGCCTCCTGGGGGTCTGAGGCACGCAGTGGCTGTTCCCCATGGATGGCAGCTGCTAGCTTGGGCTGGGTAGATCGACAGGTCTGGGTCCTTGGCCCGTCTGCTACCACCTCCCGCCAGTGGGCGTGGCCATAAGACGTCCTGCCCCTACCCTGGGGCTGGAGGAGTCTTCTCTCTGGGCCGGGATTGGCCCCTTTCTGAGGGAAACCTTCCAGTGAGGGCCCAGGTTTTCTAGGCCCTAGACAGGCAGATTAGGGTAGGGCAGACATTTCCTGATTGAACCAGGACCCTAACTTCAGCAGTCTGTAGGACCTGGTCTGTATACACTCTGTCAACCTGTGTTCAGACTGTAAGTGCTTGGATGATGGAATTCTATGAGCATAGGGATCCTTCCTCCCATTTGCCCCTCCCCTGCCAGGGCACACACATCCTGTTTCCACATGAATCCCAGCTGGTCTGAGTCACTGATGACTGTAGGGGGAGTGTGCTCACTGTCAGTGACTCAAGAAGTGCAACACCATATAAAGGGAGGCCAGAACCTTCTCCCAGCTTCTCTCCTGCGGGGGGCTAACCTCCACCCAGACCCAAGTCAGCAGGAAGATGCCAGATGCCTCCCAGGTTCCTAAGATAGTAATGATAAAATAGGGGGCCTATCTTTCTCATGCACTCCATAGCCCCAGACCACAGGAGCCTCAGGACTAGGGTAACAGCCAGTCTCTGTTGGTCAACAGATACACCAGTCTCTGTTCCATTTGGATACAAAAGTGCTATTTTGAAGCCCCAGGCATTAATGTAGCATCTGAGTCTGGCTGCACACTGTTGTCCAGACAGGAGTCAAAGGTGAGCTGTAGGCCCACAAGCAGAGGGTACAAAAGGGGCCGGAGATGTACATTCAGCCTCAGGCCCATGGAGCCCAAGAAACATGTTTATTGTTCAAGTTGGCTCATATTGCTGTGTAGGATCTAAGTGCATGTTGTGTGCCCAGCTCCATAGAAGATTCAGAAATGTATCCACAAGACATAGGAAAGAATGTGCTTTGTTCCCTTCGGGAACAGTGCCTGTTAGAGACAGATAAGTGCTATGTGCAAAGCGCTGGCTAGGGGCTGCATCTTCTTAGTACGCCCTTGCCTCTTCTCCTGTGGTTACAGTTGCTCTGCCCCCTACTGTTTGCAAAGCCCAGCTGTGTTGTTCATCCTCCTTCAGTGGGTGTCTACCCCCAGCATTCCCTGATGCTCCATGAAGGGAGCCAGGCAAGAGGACACTCTGAAGGGCTCTTTGGTCCCCTACATGCAGGAGAGCTGACACTTGAGAGTAAATGTGTGAACTGGTAGCTGCAGCACTTCTCATCCATCAATAAATAGTGAATCAATAAATAAGTGAGTAAACAAACAGCACACAAATAAATGAACCAAGACAAATGAATACAGAGACCAAGACAGAAAGAACAAGAAATCCCTGGTGGGGTATGTGATCTGCCCTAACACTTGGTGGAAGAGACAGAGGTGAAAGGGTCACCCCATAGGGTTTAAGGCATGTGGGAGGCTGCAGGGCCTCTGTGCAATCTGACATGTGTCAGAGGCTGGTAGAGGACACAGACAGCGTGGGTGAGGAAGGTGGTGGGAAGTTGAGCAGCTCCAGCACTGCCACACCCACACTGCTGCGTCTCGTGAACATGCAGGATGCTGCCACCCACTTGTTGGTCCTTGGGTTGTACTTCTCTATGGAGTTGAGGCTGGAGCTGCCATCATTGCCCCCCACAGCGTAGAGCCAGCCGTCCATGGCCACCAGGTCATGTGTGCTCCTGGGGGTTGGGTAGGCAAGAGTAAGCCCAAGGGGCAAGTCAAGAGACAAGTCAAATGAGTGGGGCACAGGAGGAAGAACCACAGGGACAGGGCTAGGAAAGGAGCCCCAGGTGCCCAGGAGGAACCCAAGGACCTGCTGCACTGCTGAGGTGCTGTGTATATAACCCCTGGAGCAAGGCTCCTGGAGTAAACCAGATGTAGTGGCAGAACCACTCACCACCCACCCCTGGCCTTATACACCTGCGGATATTCATGGGTGCCACACTCTCCCAGGCACCAGCCTTGGTGCTATATCTCTCCACTGAGTTGAGGCAGCTTGTGCCATCGTTGCCCCCTGCCACATACAGGGCACCCTCCAGCACTGCTACTCCTGCTGAGCTGCGTCGGCTCAGCATAGAGGCCACGGGAGTCCATGAATTCACCTGTAGAGACAAGGGAACAGGCTGGAAGGCAGACCCAACAAAGCACCCACCCCTGCCACAACATACACTCTACACTTGGCTGGGTATCTGGGGGTCAGGGGTGGGATATAGAAAGCAGACCCCTTGGATAGCACAGGCGGCCAAAAGATGGGATTATGCCCCCACTCCACCCAGCATTTGAGAGGAGGAAATTGTGATAGGGGTGCGTTATGCACCTGGGGCTCGTACTTCTCCACGGTGGCCAGGTGTGATGAGCTGTCATAACCACCCACGGCGTACAGGTTCCCATCTGTGGGAAGGCAATAGACCCACAGAGCTCCTACAGGGTGTAGGGGCTTTGGAGTAGGTGGAAAGTGGGTAGGCATGAAAGCAGGTACCACAGGAAGCAGGTCCTGTCACCCACCAAGTGTGGCCACACGCACATATCGCCTCCGGGTGCTCATGGCAGCAATAGATGTCCATGTTCCTGTCAGTGGGTCATATCGTTCAGCACTGTGGGCACCAGAATGATACTGATGTTCATTTACAACAGTCAAGTGACCCTTTCCCAGGACCTGCCCCCCCAACCCAAGGCAAGGCTGTGGTTGAAATCCTGTGCTAGGCATCACAGACTATAAATAGATAGCAAGGTGTACTGGGTGGGCACAGGCTACTGGCTGCTTGAACTGGAGGGAGGGACCCAGAGAGAAAAAGGAGCAGAATGGTACCAAGGCCCCACTGATGCTGTGGCCTGAGGTGAATAGGCCTTGGGGACCTGGTATCCTGGATTAGGCAGGACCTCATTCTCTTGGCCAGATGTGACTTCACAGTAAAGCCAGCCTCATATGCTGCTGCTGAGCCAACCCTGCAAGGCCACTGGGGCCCTAACCCAAACTACTACCTGTTGAGGCAGGAAGCCCCATCATAGCCGCCGGCTGCATACAGAAGCCCATGCAGGGCAGCTACACCCAGGCAGCTTCGCCTTGTGCCCATGGACACCTCGGGCTGCCAGGTATTTGTCACAGGGTCATAGGACTCCACCGTTGCCAGGTCTGAGGTTCCATCATAGCTAGAAGAGTCCATTACTGATCAAGGATGGCCTCGCAGGCATATGACAAACCCTTGACCCATGTCCAGCTCCTATGCTTACCCGCCCACAGCATACAGTCGGTTCCCAATAGCAGCAACTCCTACACGGGCCCGACGTGTGGACATGGAGGCCACCACGTGCCAGCGGTCAGTTCGAGTGTCATACGCTTCACAGTCTCCATGGATGGCAAACAGGCTCCCACCACCTGGGAGGTGGGTGACAAAGTAAGTATAGGGGTTCAGAAAGGAAGGGCAGGAGCCTCCAGTGCAACCCAAGTGCAAAGACATGAAGGCTCCAGGGGTGGGAAGAGATGGGGACTGGGTCATCCTGGTAGACCCCATACAATAGCGTCTTTGAAATACACAGGTCATAAGTGTAATGGACTTTGTATTCTGAGTTTGGGTAGATGGCCTAGGGCAAGAATGGGAAGGAGAAGGGGTTCGGCATACCAACAGCAAAGAGCACAGGACCAGCACCCTCACAGCGACGGGGTCTTGTGCGGCTAGTACCCAGAACACCCCTCTGCTCAGGCAGCAGGTGGAACTTAAGAGCCTCAATGAGCAGATCCTTGCAGTCAGGATGATGCCTCACAAGGCTTTCAGCATCGACGTGGCCCAATAGGAAGTCTCGGCTCAGCAGAGGCAGCCGTACACACTTCATCAGCTAGGGCAGGAGGTGCCAGGTAAGACAAGACCCTAGGGGATACTTGTCCCAGGGCTAAGACCCACTCAGGTGCCTATAGCACTTGTATGATTAGTTCTTTTTTTTTTTTTGGTATGATTAGTTCTTGAGACAGGCACCTATATCACCCCAAAATGTTCCTGAATGGAAGATGCTAAGGACTCCAAGAAGTATGATTACATCTTAGCCCCCTGCATTCCCTCCAAGATACCATGGGAGCTCCAGGACCTGGCCTCACCCTTGGTACATGCTGCCTCCGAGTGTCTACATCATGTTTGACCCAGCTCAGGACTGCACGATAGACATCTTCCTCTGAGGGCACGTTCAGGCTATCACTAGAGACCAATTCCAGTACCTGGGGGTGAGAGGTCCTCATACCTGACATCTGGGTAGGGGAGGGCCCAGAAAACCATGAAGGTGTCTGAGAGTATCAGATAGAGGGCATGTGCAAACACACATACTTAATGTTCTTAGAGCAAAAGACCAAGCAGAGTCATGCACAGATTTTTGGTTCCAGTAATGGTGGTGATGGATAGAGGAGAGAGGGGTGTCCTAGGCTCTGAGTAGCCTTAGGTACATGGAATCAGGGACCAGGGAATCATGGTCCTGGAGGGTGGTAAAGACAGGAATCTAAAGCAAATGATTGGGTGGAGTCAGAAGATGTGGAAAGGTTGGGGAGATGGGCAGGGAATGGAACATAGGGTGAAACTTGCACCAGAAACTTGAGAATGAGGATTTCAGAACACTGGCTGCTAGGATCTGGGCTGGGGCAATGTAGGGTATGGGCTGGGCCCAAACTGGCATGTTACCTGCTTCAGTGGTTACCTGCTTCAGTGGCAACAGCATGAACTCCTCAGTCTTGGCCACATCCACGAAGTGCTGCAGCACATACCTGTGTGCTGCCTTGAGCAGGTCACTGCATGAATGTGTGTCTGCAAATCCTCGGATACCCAGGCAGTTGGAAGGGTCAAGCTGGCTCAGGAGGAACTTGCAGCAGGCATCTCGGACACCATTCAACTGTAGGAGGCTGGCAGCTGGGAGTAGAGTCTGGGACACGAAGATGGGTGAGGCAGGAGGGGGCCAGAGGAGCACAGAGTAACTGGAGATTGAGGAGAGGCATGGGGAGGCCAGGCTACACAGATCTAGGGCTAGAGACCCCAGAGGCGTATGGGTGTGGGAATGGCATGCCTCACCTGAACGTTGCCCTCGCCCACCACGATCTCAGCTGTGTATGCAAACTGCACCAGTTGGTCTAAGGCCTGCGGGTCAATGTCATGCAGCGTCACATGTGTCTGTCGGCTCTCACTCATCTCATCTGTGAGGACAGTGGGTCAGGCAGCCTGCCCTGGGAGATGTACAGAGAGCCCCCTAAGGCTGCCCAGACTGAGGTATGTGGTACTTGCTTGTGAACATAGCGTGGAAGTAGGGGCTGCAGGAGGCCAACACCACCTTATGAGCACGGATCTCCTTGGCTGCCACATGCAGGACGATGTCACACAGGAGGCCACGCTGCCGCATGCGGCTCATAGCCACAAAAGCGTCATGGTAGTGCCGCTTCGAGTTGTGTGCAACACTGTGACCCTCTCTGCTCAGCAGTTGCATTGCACCTTCCATGGGGGCAGCAGGCCGGGCCTGCCTGGGACGAGCTCGCTCTGCCTCAGGGCTGCAGGCCGCAGAGCTAGGTCAGTGTTTATAGTAGGGAACCACTCATCCACCCTTAAGAACCCTGGGCACAGCCAAGGCAGCTGCAGTCTATCCTGAGCAGTTCAGTCACCCAGGGCCAATAGCCCTTCAAGGGCCATCCTGTCACTCATTGACACTTTCCAGAGCTCAGGTTCTCGCTCCTGTCAAGGAACCTCCCTAGAGCCAGTGCAGATTCTTTCCTAAACCTAAGCCTGCTCCCAACTGGGGCTTGCCCCCTTCCTCTGCTCACTACCTCTCCCAGGGCTCCATGCTCCTCTTCTAGTGCCTCGGGAGAAGAGGGATTTCCCAGAGAGCAGCTGTCCTCAGCACTCATTGTGAGCGCAGTAGGCGCTGGAGAGTAGTTGGCCAACGCTATCCCTCTGAAGTGAATCCCCGGGTCCCACTCACCTCACCCGGCCCTGGGTGCAGCCCCTTCGGCCCCATTCTGCAGATCTGTCCAAGTACAGCCGGAGCACCAAAGGGACCCTGCACCACTGCTTGCTGGTTGCCATCCCTCCCTCCAACCCTCCACCCCACTCACGCAGGAGGCTGGGGCGGCGGGGGCGCCTCAGGCCCGGGCCCCGGGCTGCTGTGCTCTGGACTCTGCGTCCTGCCAGCAGGCCGCTCCCCACGGGGCTGCATAACTTTAGCAGCCAAACCCGCGGCGGACCGCGGAACGCAGTGTGACCGATTCGGACAGGAGGATGACTGCTTGGCTGCAGCGTCCACTCCGGCGCCGGCCCGACTCCGCAGCCCCTGTTTCTCGGCGCCGCCCGCCCTGCTTCAAACAAGGTTGCAGGACCTGCCCCACCCCCCAAACCCCCCTGTAGATGTCAGCATTGCGCAGCCAACCTCCCTCTACTAGGGAGCCCCACTCCAAGAAGGTCCCTAACGGCCTGTAGCCTCTGTGTTTGTTCCAAGTTCCGGTATCCCAGCACTCACCACCTCGATATTGCTGTGACTGACAAAGCTCTATTGTGCTGTAGTCGCGCTGGGTGCAAGCCCTCAAGTCTTCTCCTCAGGCCTCCCTTTCACAAGCTTGTGGAAAGGTAAAGTCCATCCTGGTTCAGCGTTCCTACACATACATGTTTGAGCATTAGATGGATGGGGGCTGCTAGCGTCTGCCAGGTGTTGTGTTATCCATCGAGATGGATACAGCATTCTTTCTTGTCACACCCAGGCTCGCCTAGAAATTAGGTGTCTTCTGACAATATAATAATAATAGTAATAATAATAATAATAATAATTTTTATGTGTATGAGTGTTTTGCCTATTTGTATAATAAATATGTAAACTATGTGCATGCAGTGCTTACAGAAAAGAACATCAGATCTGGGACTGAAGTTACAGACAGTTGTGAAACACCCTGTGGATGCTGGGAATTAGATCTGGATCCTCTGAAAGGGTAGAGTGCTCTTAAGCCGAGCCATCTCTCCAGTCCCTGGAGAGTTTATTTATTAGAGACAGAGTCTCTGTGTGTGGCTCTGGCTGTCCTAGAACTTGCTCTGTAGACCAAGATGGTCTTGAATTCAAAGACTGCTTGAATTCAAAGGCCTGCTTCTGCCTCCCAAGAGCTGACATTAAAGGCATGCACCACCATTGCCCAGTGCGGGGCGTTTAACCACCAACCCCACAGTTCCCCAGAGCTTTCTGGAGTGCGAGCAGCAGGAAATATTACATAGGAGGAGTTAGTGTGTGGAGATAAACAGAAAATACAGGATATCCTCGAGAGGCCTGGAATCTATTCCAGCTGGTCCTGTCTCTGCCCCAGGGTATTTATAGAGAAGCCAAGGGGTGGAGCAAAAGACCTCCCCCCCGCAGCACAGCCATGTGCAGGCCATCTCAGACACCTGCACTCAGGCCCGTGGTTTAATCATCCTCTCTATGCAGACCTGCTGGGTAAAGCCACTAAGAACCTGAAAACGGGCTCCTACAGCCCAGCCAGCCCTTGGTTTAAATAAAAAATTAAAATAAAAAAAAAAAAGTTTTGGCGGGGGATTGGACTACACAGAGAAACACTGTCTAGAAAACAAAACAAATATTTATGCATATTCATGTGTGTGTGTGTGTGTGTGTGTGTGTGTGTGTGTGTGTGTGTGTGAGAGAGAGAGAGAGAGAGAGAGAGAGAGAGAGAGAGGCTTTGACTTTAAGTGCATCATTCCTATGCAGTACTCATGGAAGCCAGAAGAGGACATTATCTCTTTAAATCAGAGTTACAGATAGCTGTGAGCCACCTTGTGGGTGCTGGAAATTGAACCTGGGTCCTCGGCAAAAGTAGCAAGTGTTCTTAACTGCTGAGCCTTCTCTCCAGCCCCCCTTCTTATTTTTGATTAACTGCCTGCGTCTGTGTTGCCGTTTATACCCTCTTTTGTTTTTTTCTCACTAGAGCCACTTCTTAAGTTATTGGTTTGTAAGCACTGTTTATATAGTAGGATCTGCTGTCGTAGGCACTGCACTGCATACACAGTACAGATGAGCTGAAGATAGGGCTGATGGGATTTCCAGCCTTGTTTCCCGGGTGGAACCGTTGTTACTGCGTTTTATGGAAGGCTTTGAGCTGTGAGCGCCAGTGAATTCGTGCAGAAGTCGCTGCTTAGCACACCTGCTGAGCCAATAGGACGAAGGCGCCCTCCCGCCTGGGGACTCCACCGGTACTATTCGAGAACCTTAAAGCCACCAGCATGGTAGGACGGGCGGGGCTCGCTAAAGGAAGTGCGGCGCGCGGCATTCTGGGCCCGGAAGAGTGGCGCACGCTGCTTTGGACATCATGGCCACGTCTCGCGCTCCCAGAAGGTGAGTTGAAAAAGTGGGCTGCCGGATCTCGGCAGGCGGTCGCTCCATGGGTTCTGTTTCTAAGGCTAGAGGGCTGGCAGAGGTTGTGACCTGATGTAACCCTCAGGCGACTTGCGGAGCTGACAGTGGATGAGTTCTTGGCCTCCGGCTTTGAGTCCGAGTACGAATCGGAGCTGGAGGACGTCATGGAGGTTGCGGCGCGGGAGAAAAAAAGGCGAAGAGTCTTCCCTAGCTCGGAGCAGCGAGGCACGCGCACCTCACCCAGGTGAGAGCCTGCACTACTATCCCTGGCTTCGCCGCACGGCGATCTACTTCCGGTAGTTCTTTGGTCCCGCACTGTTGCACAGAACCGCGGGTCAGCCGTCTTTGCGCCGATGTGCGTTGACCGGCAGTGTAGAAGGCGTTTTGTTTTGTTTTGTTTTTTAAACCAAGAAACGCACTTGGTCCTGGATAAATCAGTGGTTGGCATGTGTTGGAGGAAACGTGCTATGGGTGGAAAGGAAAACCGGATTCCGGAGGTCGTGTTTGCAGAACGTCTCCGGGTGGGATGCAGAGGTGGGGGTAGGGTTTGATTATAAGTGATGGCAACTTGAGCGGGAACTGCAAAGTACTTAAAGTGAACAGCCTTTGAGGAATTAAGAGTGTGGCTGTGGCGGAACAACAGACCCAGGAAAGTAGCAAGTGATGAGTTCAGAGTGATAGTAAGGGAGACTGATTCTGCAAGATCTGGGTAAAATGGGAAGCTGTCTCAGGGTTGAGTAGTAAAATGACATTAGATAACGGGTGTGTTTGTGTGTGTGTGTGTGTGTGTGTGTGTGTGTGTGTGTGTGTGTGTGGTTGTAATTGGAAGAGTTGTGAGTTGCAAGGTTGGAAATGGAGAGTTTTGAGGGGGAAGCTCACACATAGTTTGGAAGTGTTACTGTAGGAAAGCTAATAACTTTACAACAATGGGGGTGAACATGGTGGGTGCATGGCTGGTCTGGGAGAACCCTGATTATATGCTACATTTGAAATGATTGTGTTGAAACAATATCAGAGGTGATGTGTGTGTTAGTATGGAAGGCTGATAAGCCTGATGATTTATCTTTGGAAAATCTTCCTGCTTGGTCATTGGTACCTACTGCGAAGGGAACATACTAATATCACGACCTCATTGAGGCAACAATTAAGCTGGCTATGTGGAAGGACAAGGAACTCCTTCCCTTTTGGTTTTTCACTGTTCTTACTGACAACCACTTTCTCAGCCCACATAAGGGATGTGCTTCTGAGCACAAAGACCAGCTCTCTCGACTGAAGGACAGAGACCCTGAGTTCTACAAGTTCCTGCAGGAGAATGACCAGAGCCTACTAGACTTCAATGACTCTGACAGTTCTGAGGAGGAAGAGGAAGAGCAATTCCACTCCCTGCCAGACATGCTGGAGGTGAAAACTGGCAGACCTGGGCAGTGGATTACCTATGATCGCTATACCCTGCCCCAAATTTGTCCTCTTGTATCTGGTACAGGAAGCAAGTGAGACTGAGGAGGATGGAGGAGAGGACAGTGACACATTCCCCAGAGGATTACAAAGGAAGAAGAATGAGCCTGTACCAGTGACCCTTGCCATGATGGAGAGATGGAAGCAGGGGGCCATGGTGAGAGGCAATATAAGCTGGGTGGCTGGATCTCCATAGGCATGGATCTCTGGCCTTACCTCATTTGAGGTATCACTGTATAGGAAGAATGTGTTTCTGGGAAGTACACAATATAGGTCGTTCAGAGTGCCAGGTCCTCCAGCTGCATCTCCTTAGATACAGTGCATAGTCCTGCCCAGTTTCTTCTTAATCTCTCTGTTATGGTCCTGGCCGTTGTAGGGTGGGCATAGAATTTGTTTCATTTCCTTTTCTGTTGCTGTAATGGGATACCACACACTGGGCAATTTTTTGTTGTTGTTTTAATTTTGTTCCACCTGCATGTATGTTGGTGTACCACATGCATAGTTAACAGATGGTTGTGAACTACCATGTGGGTACTGGAAATTAAACCTGGGTCATCTGGAAGAACAATCAATACTCTTAACTGCCAAGCCATCTCTTCAGCCCTAGACTGGGTAATTTGTAAGGGAACTTAATTGACTCACATTGCTGGAGATTGACAGATCTATAAGTATGTTGATGGTCTTTGGTAAAGGCCTTGTGTCATGATACTTCTTCAGATCTCTCTCTTTTGGGTGTTAGATATCAAACCTAGGAACTTGTACATTCTAGGCAAGTGTGCTATCCTGAGCCCTGTGTCTGTCTGTTTGTTTGTTTGTTTTTAGAGATAGGGTTTCTCTGTGTAATAGCCCTGGCTGTCCTGAAACTTATTTTGTAGACCAGGCTGGCCTCAAACTCAGAGATCCACCTGACTCTGCCTCCCAAGTGCTGGGATTAAAGGTGTGCACCACCATTCCTGGCTTCTGTCTTTTTGTTGTTGTTTTGTTTTTGAGGCAGGGTCTTGTTATGTAGTTCTGGCTATCCTGGAGCTATGTAGACCTGTCTCTACCTCCTGAGCGCTGGGATTAAAGGTGTGCACCAGCCAGTATTGGTGGCGCACGCCTTTAATCCCAGCACTAGGGAGGCAGAGCCAGGTGGATCTCTGTGAGTTCGAGGCCAGCCTGGGCTACCAAGTGAGTTCCAGGAAAGGCGCAAAGCTACACAGAGAAACCCTGTCTCGGAAAACCAAAAAAAAAAAAAGGTGTGCACCACCACACTTGTCCCATATGTTTGTCTTAAAAGTCTACTAATGCCATCATGGAGTTCTGAACCTCCTCATTTCATGTAATCTTGATTGCTTTCCAAAGACTCTACTTCCAAATACCACCATATAAATTTGGATATTAGATTTCTACTACATAAGCTTTTAGGGACATAGGCAGACTTTTAGCATTATTTGTTCACTGGGGAATGGGAAATGAAGTCAGTGTCCTTTCAACAATTTCAATTTGTTTGTTTTGGGGGGGTGTTTCAAGACAGGATTTCTCTGTGTAGTTTTGCGCCATTCCTGGATCTTACTCTGTATACCAGGATGGCCTTGAACTCACAAAGATCCTCCTGGCTCTGCCTCCCGAGTGCTGGGATTAAAGGTGTGTGCCACCACCACCCGGCTCAATTTCACATTTAATTCAAAGTTTTTGAGCTCTACTGCGAAGGGAACATACTAATATCACGGCCTCATTGAGGCAACAAGCAAGCTGGCTATGTGGAAGGACAAGGAACTTCTTTTTTTGTTTGTTTTTGTTTGTTTTTTTAAGAATTATTTATTATGTATACAGAAGAGGGCGCCAGATCTCATTACAGATGGTTGTGAGCCACCATGTGGGTGCTGGGAATTGAACTCAGGACCTCTGGAAGAGCAGATGGTGCTTTTAACCTCTGAGCCACCTCTCCAGCCCCTTTTTTGGTTTTTGCAACAGGATATCACTATGTAACCCTGGTAGCTGACCTTGAACTTTATGTAGAGCAGTTTGGCCTTAAACTTACAGCAGTCTTCATTCTTTGCTTTTCCAATGCTGGTATAGACATCAGCTATCATGCTTAGCTCTTACATTGGTTTCTCCAATGAAGGGAGTGAAAAGTGAAAATTCCCATACACTTTCTGGAGCAGATCTGTAATATAGGATTCTCCCCCTTCCTCCTCTGACTCCTGAGACAGATTTCCTATTCAAGTGGGTTATAGGCTCAATTTCTTTTTGTTGTTGGCTTGTGGTCCAGTGATCTTAGTACCACTGTTGCCCTGTGCTTGAGATTGTAGGTAAGGAATACCTTGTCAACTTGGAGCAGGTTCCTGGAGCCAGGTACTGTGTACTACTCTCCTAGTGATCTCAATCTCTTGCCCCTTCAGCACCACCTTACTCCCAAGCTATTCCATGAAGTTGTGCAGGCATTCCGAGCAGCTGTAGCCACCACCCAAGGAGACCAGGAAGCTGCTGAGATTTGCAGGTTCCAGGTCACAGATAGTGCTGGTAAGCTGGGGTCAGGGCATCTGTGTTGGGCTCCACTGTGACATGTATGTTTGTTAGATGGGCGAATGACACTTTTGTTCCTTACAGTGTTCAATGCTCTGGTTACTTTCTGCATTAGAGATCTCTTTGGTTGCCTTCAGAAGCTGCTGTTTGGAAAGGCACTAAAGGATAGCAGCAGGTGAGGGGATGAAAGCTGGCAGACTATACAAAGGGGTGGGTGTTGTTTGCAGGTATCTATCTGAGCTGTGCTCAAGAAGGTCCTGATAAGCTTCTATATCTACCAGCTGTAAGGAGCCCCTTAGCTTTTGTGTATGGGACAAGATTATATGCCCTTGTGCCTGGGTAGACTTAATGTCTGAATTGCAGGAATGGGTGGGTTTGGTCCCTGCAGGATGCTGCTGCCATCTAGTAGCCCACTCTGGGGGAAGCTCCGTGTGGATGTCAAGACATACCTGAGTGCAGTTGTACAGGTACTGTTTTGGTGGGTAAAGAATCCCAGGAGGAGCTGGGTGGTAGTGGTGCATGCTTTTAATCCCAGCACTCGGGAGGCAGAGCCAGGTGGATCTCTGTTAGTTCGAGGCCAGCCTGGTCTACCAAGTGTGATCCAGGAAAGGCGCCAAGCTACACAGAGAAACCCTGTCTCAAAAAAAACAAAAAACAAAAAAATAAAGAATCCTAGGAGGCTTGGTCATGTCTGGTAGTCTGGTGCTCTTTTACTCCAGACTTGAATGAGTTTGAGCCTCATTGTTCTCTTCTGCTTCTTTAGCTGGTAGCCTGTCTGGCTGAAGCCACAGTGTCTGCAGCTGTCCTGCAGCATGTCAGCAGCTTGGTTCCTTACTACCTGACTTTCCCTAAGCAGTGCCGAATGTTACTCAAGGTGTGTTAGCCCATCCTGCTCTGTTGTTGTAGCTAGGTATGCATATGGTTGCCTTTCTTGTCCTACTCTTGGCTAGGGCAGAGGCAGCATTTATAACTATACTTGGTCCTGCCCCTTTCTCTATACCCCACCAAGGGTCCCAGTCTCAGGTAGCTCTCTGTCCTTTCATGGCAACATAGCTTAGTAAGGTGAGACTAGGCTCCACTGAGGCATGCCAGCTAGCATGAGGGTTCTAGGCCAGGAAAGGCAGTGATGGATCTCTTTCTCAGAGGATGGTGATTCTGTGGAGCACGGGTGAAGAATCTCTGCGTGTCCTGGCCTTCTTGGTACTCATTAGAGTCTGTCGGCACAAGAAGGAATCCTTTCTTGGTCCCATCCTGAAGGTAGTGTGGATTTTCTATCTGTTAAGATCTGTGTTGGGAATCAGCCTGAGTGGCGGCAGACAGTGTGTGTAGAGCTGACACCAAACTCTGGGCTGATGGTCCCATAGATCGGTTTTCTTACTAGAAAATAGGGTGGTGATGAAAATATGAATCCATGGTCTTCTGGGTCTGATACACTAACTAGGGGTTTTGGGAGAGATAAGGGGGTTCTTTTCCCCTAGGGATAAGAATGTTATATCTGGGCTGGAGAGATGGCTCAGAGGTTAAGAGCGCTGACTGCTCTTCCAGAGGTCCTGAGTTCAATTCCCAGCAACCACATGGTGGCTCATGACCATCTATAATGAGATCTGGCGACCTCTTCTGTATCTTCTGTATACATAATAAATAAATCTTTAAAAAAAAAAAAAAAAAAGGAAGAATGTTATATCTTGCTTGGCAGCAGTGGCACACACCTTTAAGCACTTGGGATCTCTGTGAGTTTGAGGCCAGCCTGGTCTACAGAGCAAGATCCAATACAGGCACCAAAACTACACAGAGAAACCCTGTCTTGAACCTCTCCTCTCAAAAAAAGAATGTTATATCTAGAAAATAGGATTAGGTGTGAGGCCACAACCAGGATCAGACCTTGCTGTCTAGCTCCAAGCCTAGGGTGGCCCTTCTGCACATGGAGATCCCATGGAGTCCCTACAGTATAGCCTTAGCATGAAGCAGAACATATCCTCTACTTCCTAGTTCTTTAGTCCTGTTCTTGCCTATTCCTCAGCTTAACTCTCTTATCATACACCTTCCTCTCTTATCTTTTATATGCCTGAGGCTGGTGGGTGGAAGTATGTTGGCTGAGAAACATCAGTCTTGGAGTGCTGGGAACCATACAAGAGAGGAGTCTGCAGCTTAGTGGCTAGGCTGTTTGGAATAGCAGTTATGGTTGAAAGTCCTAAGTGGTGGCAGGTGACTTGGGTTGCTCAGGTGGCTCTTAACTTTGGTTTGTCTGTCAGCAAATGTACATCATGTATGTGAGAAACTGCAAGTTCACCTCTCCCAGTACCCTACCCCTCATAAGCTTCATGCAGCGGACACTGACTGAACTACTTGCCTTGGACCCCAGCATCTCCTATCAACATGCCTTCCTCTACATCCGCCAGCTTGCAGTCCATCTGCGGAATGCCATGACCACAGGCAAGAAGGTACACAGTCAGACCCTTCCAAACCAGTAGCCCCACCCAGCTGGAGTCTTGGGGCATGCTGGATGCCACCTTCTATGGGGGAAATAGCTCAGCTATTTCTCTCTGGGGAGAAGCTTTGGGTGATTCTGGCAGGGAAGAATGAGCCTTAGAAGTGGACTGCACTTTCACCAGGAGACATACCAGTCTGTGTACAACTGGCAGTATGTGCACTGCCTCTACTTATGGTGCCGAGTCCTGAGTACACTTGGTTCCAGTGAGGTTCTACAGCCCCTACTCTACCCTCTCTCACAGATCATCATTGGCTGCATCAAGTGAGTCTGTTCTAGATTGTCCTGGGGGTTGGGGACAGTAAGTTCCTTGGGGTATTGACATTACTCTTGGTATAGGGCAGAAGTTTCTAATCTGTCAGCTTTAGTAGGCCATATTGTACAAAGAATTATTTTGGGTGGGCACACCTTAAATATTAGAGCTTTTGTGTCTGGGTTTTGGTGGTTTCTACCAAAGGGTCTGAGAAGATGAACTGGTTGTAGATTTTAGGCAGATGGGCTTTGCAGTCAGCCTCCACTTAGGTAAGTAGGCTAGCTGCCCACAATGCAACACCCATGTGTTCTGAGGCCTGCTTGGGCTCTTGTGCAGTTGAAGGGTTCTTAGAGCTTTTGGTATGCTGTGAATGTGCTGTATACCTCTGCCAGGAGGAGGCCTCTGTCTCTGTGTCCTTTTGAGCTTTCTTCTGACACTGAAGACTGAAGGAAGGGAAAGGGGCAAATGGTACAAGAAAACCCAAAAGCAGAGGGTGGAGAAGAAAGGGAGGTAGGAATGAATGAAACTAAGTTAAAGCTGGATAGTGTCTCTCAGTCCCTCAGCTGAGCAGTGGGGCAGTACCCAAGTCCAAGCATTTTGTTATGTTTGGTAACTATTTCCCTGGGTACTTACCCTGTAGGAGTGACTAGGACCCTCCTGTAGTTGGAGCTTGTGAATAGGGAGGGGTCAGAGGCAGTGGGCAGCTGATGCTGATGTTTGGGGCTGGCTACCTGACTAGTCTCTGCTCTTTCCTGCTTCAGGTTGTTGCCCACTGCCCGCTTTTATCCATTGCGCATGCATTGTGTGCGTGCCCTGACGCTGCTGTCCCAGACCATCAGCACCTTCATCCCTGTTCTGCCCTTCATTCTCGAGGTAACTGTGCTAGGCACAGCTTGGGTTGGACTCACAGATGTCATTTGGAAACCACATCTCCTCTGTGTCTGTCAGAGGTGCCAGTATAGGTTTAGACTGTAACCCTGTGGCCCCTTTGTCTGGGCAGATCATACAGATCTCCTGCATTTAATCTTACACTTACTGTTACACTTTTCTTGTTTCCCTGGATAGCTTTCATTCTGACCTCTACTTTGGTTCACTGTTCCTGGCTTTGGGCTCTTCAAACCAGGTGCAGGTTTCTGAGAAAATGACCCACAAAGGTTGAAATCAAGCTCTCTACTGACAGGGGGTCACTGTCCATTCTTTAACTTATGAGTAGGGTAAAAGGGGGTATTGAGATCAGCCCTATATACTAGTTAGCATCTTTTGCTCAGACTAGAGAAAACATTCCCCACCTCCAGTTTGTCATTAATCATAGCTAGTTCAGCTGCCAGCAGTATTCTGCTACATGAATTCTCTTGTCAGGGGCTTTCCTATAGAACCTTCCCTCTCTATGCTTCTTCATGTATGTACATTGTACCTTCTTCGTTTACCTGCTCTGTGTGTGGGGTCTCCTAGTAGCTGGGGAGGTATCCTTGATCAAGAGGCCAGGCTAGGCTCCCACTACCCTCTTTTCTTGGGAAGGCCAAAGTGCATAGCCTGCAAAGACTAGTGAGGTATGGGAAACACAGTCCCTCCTCTGAGACCTGTCTCTCTCTTCTCTGTATTTCTTTGTTGCTAGTTGTACTCACAGTGCCTGGGATGCAGCTATTTCAGGTCCAGGCCCATATACCCACTATCTCCAAAGGTGGTTCAATGTACACAAAAGTCCTATGGTTGCCTATCAAGAGGCTCAGAGCTCTGGAAGGTAGTCAGGGTCTGGAGGCTCTGTGGGCTTTGAGGTTGTCTTTAGTTGTACAGCCTGGTCTTGAGGGATCTCATTGTGTTGGGCTGACACCCTGTGGGTAGATTTTCCAGCAGGTGGACTTCAATAGGCGTCCAGGCCGCATGAGCTCCAGGCCCATCAACTTCTCTGTGATCTTGAAACTGTCCAGTACCAACCTGCAGGAAAAGGCATACCGGGTAAGGCTGGCCTTCTGGAAAAGGCCTGGGGCTTTGTTTTAGTTGGCTCACAAGGACTTCAGAGGCTATTGAGGTACAAGAGAGGGATTGGCACTGTGCAACATTTGTGGTTTCTTTTGAGACAGGTCTATTATATAGCCCTGGCTGCCCTGGAAGTTGTTGTATAGATCAAGCTGGCCTTGAACTCACAGAGATCCACCTCTCAAGTGCTGGGTTCAAGGGGTTTCTGTAGTCATAGGCCAATGACTCTGTAATTCTAGGCCCTGTGAATCTGGGTATTGTTTGAGGAGGCTGTAAGTTCTGTGTCATAGCCCCCATCTTGGAGATTGAGCAGTTAGGGTGAAATATAAGATCATGAACTCCTGGGCTTCACCATCTTATGCGTTTGGGTCTGCCCCCTCAGGATGGCCTTTTGGAGCAGCTGTATGACCTTATCCTAGAATACTTGCACAGCCAGGCCCATTGCATTGCCTTCCCAGAGTTGGTGCTGCCCACTGTCCTACAGGTATGTGCTCAACACCTGACTCACCTTCCCTGGCCAGACCCCTTGACATCCTCTTTGTGGCTAAGTTGAACAATCTTTTAGTAGGTTTGTCTTCCCCTTGTATAGAGGAACAAAGGGGAAGCTTCCTTGTTCTAGTCCTACAAGACCAGTAGCAAAGCCATGCTTATCCACCTGCCTAGCAGCCAGATCCATTGGGGCCATTGCATGGGGAGAGTGATCATTTGGCTTGGTATCTTGGAGAGCTTCTCTCTGGGGACTGTGGAGTTAACTTGTGAAGGATTATCAGCCACTGACAAAGTTGGGCCAGGCCTGAGTAACTTAACCAGGATCTCAAGAATTTATAGGCCCTTCCCCAGGCTGGCTGGAGCCTACTGTGGTTTAGGGCTACCTGTGGAAGTCTAAAGCCTGGGTTGGTCTGGTGCCCATTCTGCTTTCCTAGGTGAAGTGTAGATCTCCTTCTTTTCAGCTCTTTCTGTGCCCTTCATAAGAGTCTGTTTGCTTTCAACTCAACTATTTCCCATCTTAGGCACTTCTAGGAAGGGGCTATTGCTGTCCCAGTCTGGTACTGGAAGGGGGTTAACTCTGTTACCCATGGGCTTGTTGGGGTGGGGGCACTGCTCGTACCTGAACTATACCTGGCTCAGGCTCGTATAGACACAGGCATATGTGTGAAGGCAGAAGTTGTATACACAGCTGTGCATGAGTGCTTGGTCCCTGTGGGTTGTATAATGTGGCAGTGCCCCACTATGTCTTCTTAGCTGATGATGTCAGGTAATCAGGACACATTTACTTTTGTGCTAAAGGTCCTAGGTATATGGATGTGTAGGTCTAGAATAGGGGTCAGCAGATGTTCTTCAGTTAAGATCCAAATAGCAAAAAAAGTTTATGGTTTTGTGACTTCTCACAGCTCTTCAGCTGCTTACCTCTCAGACTGCTGCAGGAGCACTCAGAGAAGCACATGAGTAAAGGAGCCAGGCCTTATGCCTATGAGACCTAATTAACAGATTGGTAGGCCCTTGTGTCTCCTTTTGATTGCCACATGGCTTTCACTGCCTGGACCCCCTGTGAGGTGGGGAGTAGTCCTGTCACTGGAGCTATACTAACTACATCCTTCTTTTCTGCAGCTGAAATCTTTTCTCCGGGAGTGCAAAGTAGCTAACTACTGCCGGCAAGTGCGCCAGCTGCTGGAAAAGGTGCAAGAGAACACAGAACATATCCAAAGCCTTCGCCAGAGAGTGACCTTCAGCGTTTCTGACCAAGTGGCAGTGGTGGGTTGGGACTTGGCATCTGGACTGGAATGATGCTGCCTGAGGCCACCAATTAGGATGTGATAGATGTTTAATGGTTTTCTGGGATGAGCATGGTCTTGAATTTACCCAATCCTTAGGATGCTTGGGAGAAGCAGGTCCGAGAAGAGGGGACCCCTCTCACCAGGTACTACAGCCACTGGAGGAAGCTGAGGGACCGTGAGATCCAGCTGGAGATCAGTGGCAAAGAACGGGTATGGCTGGGATCTGGGTAGGTGACCTAGTAGAAAGTGGCCAAGCAGATTACTTGTAAAGGGGTCTGGGTTGGAGTGAATTTGGAAAAGGAAACAACAGCAGGAGGGAAAAAGGAATGATTGAAGCCTGTAAAATGGCTGTTTACCTCCAGGGCATCTAAGTTCCATGTATGGCTGTAGGTGGTACCTGAGGTGGGGCTGCACTAAACTAAGCTCAACTCAGTTCTGTCTGCCTCTCCCTACCCCCATCTGTTTTTCTGTTTCTGATCCCTGAAGCTAGAAGACCTGAACTTCCCTGAGATCAAAAGGCGGAAAGTGGAAGAAAACAGGAAGGATGAAGACAGGAAGGAATTAAAAGACCTGTTTGAGTTGGACAGTTCTGAGGGAGAGGACAGCACAGACTTCTCTGAGAGAGGTGAGGCCTGAAGTAGGAGTGGTTAGGAACTATGTACAGGGGAGGTGTTTTATGTCTGGCTGGTGAGCAGACCTGTGTTGTGTTGTGTTTTTTAAAAGAAAATGTTTTTTTTCGAGACAAGGTTTCTCTGTGTAACTTTGGAGCCTGTCCTAGAACTCCCTCTGTAGACCAGGCTGGCCTCAAACTCACAGAGATCCTCCTGCCTCTGCCTCCCAAGTGCTGGGATTACAGGTGTGCACCACCACCACCACCACCCAGCTTTGTTTTTAAATTTTTATGTCTGTGTGTTTTACTTACATGTATGTGTATCATGTGTGTGCCTGGTGCCCACAGAAGGTCAGAAGAGAATGTCAGATCCTTTAGGACTGGAGTTAGAGACAGTTGTGAGCCGCCATGTAGGTGCTGGGAGTCAAACCCGGGTCCTTAAGCCAGTGAGCTCTCTAGCCTCCAGACCCATTTCTTTTTCCTTTTCTTTCTTTCTTTCTAAGATTTATTTATTTATTATGTATACAGAAGAGGGCGCCAGATCTCATTACAGATGGTTGCTGGGAATTGAACTCAGTGCTCTTAATCTCTAAGCCATCTCTCCAGCCCTTTTTTTTTTTTTGAGTCAGAGTTTCTCTGTGTAGTTTTGGTCCTGGAAATCGCTCTATAGACCATGCTGACCTCCAGCCCACAGAGATCTGCCTGCCTCTGCCTCCCAAGTGTTAGGATTAAAGATGTACAGCACCACTGTCTGGCTCTCCAGACTTATTTCTTATACCACTCATTGGTGCCATCCTTCTTTTTGAGCTGGGGATTCATTATTGGTAGTTGTCACCATGCTGGGGCCTCCATATAGGTGGCAGAAAGGGCTAGTGGTCCCTTGCTGCTGCTGAGACCTGTGGCCCTGGAGGGCTACAGGGCAAGCCAACCCTCCTGTGTAGCTATTGCCTTGCTGCTGGACCTGATGTTTGTGTGTGTGTTTTATGTCTGTGTGAAGTACATGGTTCTTCATCTGCAGGAATACCTGGGCTCCTGGGAGCTCACCAAGGAGTGAAAGAGGAAGACCAGGAAGAAGATAATGAAGAAGAGGGTGCCAGCAATTCAGAGGGTAAGTTGTTTATGTTGTGAAATAGACTGGCCCTGGAGTCTGTTTGGAGGTGATGCCATGAGAAGACAGCTCTAACCCAGGTCTATGCCCCTCCCTGGGATACCAGCTACTATATACTCAAAGACTCTGGCAGCCAGCTATAGCACATTGATAAATTTAATTAATGCTGTGATTAATTAGTGATGAATAACTGCTAAGGCTAGCTTCTTCATGATATAGCAGAATTTATATAGCTTTTTTTTTCTCTGTAGATGGAGACTCAGACACAGGGGTGGACCCAAGTGAACTGTGGCAGCTGGCTCAGGGGCCACAGGATGAGCTGGAGGATCTTCAGCTCTCAGAAGAGGACTGAGGGTCTCCTCACAGGTCTTGGAGGCTTGAGGCAACAACGTGCAGCAAGAGGGCAGTAGACAGGGCTTTATTGTTACAGCAGAACAAGTGTACTAAGAGCCATGTTGACCCTGAAAGGGAACTGGTTCTACATAGCCTTCTGTTACCCCAGCAGGAGGCTAACCCTGACCTACAGAGTAGTCCCAGTTCAGAGCAGGGAGAGTGACTTCATGGCCTTTCCACTTTGTCTTTGGTTTGTCTGCAGTCCTCTGCAGTTACCCCTAGAACGTTTTTTGTAAATTCATTACTTTCCTCTTAAGCCACTTGCTTTCCTTTTAAAATATTCATGATGTTTTTTGCATCTAAAATCAAAAGGAAAAATACCCTGGGATATGGGCAGTTTCATAGTTATTGGGGAGTATGATGGTTGCCTGCTAGATCATTAGAGAAGCTGGGAAGAATCTGAGGCTCCTGGGAGCAGAGCTATGGTCCCTGACCCATTCTCCTGTTTGGGTGAGGCTCGGACTGTGGGTAGGTGGGCCCCCTCATATGGGGAGGTGGTGGTTGCGGGGGACAGGAGTTGCTGTCCTGGGCTGAGCTCAGGGGCTTGCAGGCTTGGTGGCTGCAGTGGCAGTGCCACAGGGAAGCTGGCCATGTAGAAGACACGGCCCAGGCGCTTGGCCACCTACAAAGAGATGAAGCTGGATGAATACCTGCCAGATAAAGTGGACTGGGAGACCATCTCCAGTCATGAAGAGTCTTTATACCCTCTCTAGATTGATGAAAGCACTGGCCATACTTACTTGTGCTCTGATCTTGAGGGCAGGCCCTAGCTTCAGTCCCATAGTATTCAGAAGATGCTCTTCTGTAAGTAGAGGCAAAGTCTCTCCATCTATTCCTTGTTCTCTGAATACCTGGGGACAAGATATGCCCACAGAATAGAGTTGTATGTCTTCTATGAAAAATGACTCAGCAAAAGGAATGGCCCTTTATGTTGGGTGTGGAGACTGGGAAATTGCTCAGAACAGGGCCTCCCAGCCTAGCCCCAGGGACCTGCCACTCCCCTCACCCTGGCATACTCGCCACAGCCAGACAGGCCCCCCACGAAGTTGCAGACGTCATCTACAGTCCATTTGTTGACATCCTCAGGAGCTGTGGTTTCATCAGTGAAGATTCCCCCCATGGTGCCTGGAGATGGAAAGGATGTCACTAGGGCTTGGACTTGTCTGTTTCCATGCATCCTTCCCCATGGATGGTCTTTCTTTTAATTGTTTAAAGTTCTTGGCTCAATAACAAAGAATTTTTCTCCCCATGGAACCCCGTCAGTTGGTTGCTAGGGTTGCCCACCTGTGTGGAAGTAGGGGCTGACTGTTCCACAGGTGAATCCCAGGGGCAGTGGAGGGGGCATTGTTGACCCTGAGAGAGGCCCCTTTCCTTCTGCTCTGGTCCCTCCTGCTTGGCTGGGAGTGGAGGCCCCACCCCTCACAGCTGCTATCTCAGGGTCCTCTCCATCTGAGTCCTTGGATGGTTCCTCAGAGACCTCTTGAACCCAGAGGCCAGTTCCTGTAGTCTCCTTAGGTTCACTTGGCCAGCCTGAGGCAGCACCAAGACTCCCCCTTTGTGGCCGGCTTTGGGCAGACTCCTTGGGTGGGATAGGAGGGCCTGGGCCTGGGGGTCCCTGGGGTGGCAGTGCCAGTAGTGGTGCTGAGCTGTGTTTCAAAACAAGCATGGAGCCACGTCGCTGGAGCTCATCTTGGCCCTCAGGGATACGCAAGGCCACCTCTGGTGCCAGTAGCTGTGGGCGGTGAGTGCTGCTCAGTTCTTTCTGCCTAAGCAACTCCGACATCTCCAGCCTGGACCAAAAGGGCAGACAGCGGGAGTCAGCCTGGGCATTCTTAAAATGACTCCCACTGGTCTCCTGGTGCTTACCGAGCTAAGCTCTGCTTCCGTAGAAGCTCCTGCTGCCGAGCTAACATCTCAGCCTGGGCAGTGGGCAAGAAGCTGTAGCCTGGGAGAAAAGAACATTCAAGCTGGACCCTCTGTGCTTCCTTTATCTATCTGCCTTCTGTTCCCAAAGAGGGCCTACAAGTACACAAAGAGCTTACATACCCGCCTGTTTCTCACCTGGGGTCTGACACAGAGCTGTGGGCACCCCAAAAATTGGAGGTCGGAGATGAGAGCCCAGGGTGATGTGGGGGGCGTTCTGGGGTGACAGCAAAGGAGGTGGCTGTGACAGCTCCCTGAGGACAGAACAGTGAACACATGCCCAGTTCCATCTATGCCCCCCTTTCCTGTAACCGCCTCCGGGTGCACCCCCTGCCGCCGCCTCTAATTGCCGACCCCACAGGCGGTCGTTGAGTCGCGGGTTATGGCTTCGGGTTGTGCACTGCCCCTGTCCAAGCTGGGCGCCAATTAATCTCCCCCGGCGGCAGCACAGAGACACTGACCCTGTGGGTGGAGGCTGCTGCAGCGGTAATTACTGGGTGGTGGTGGGGCACCTCTCATCCTGCACAGGCGGGGAGGGGCACACGATGGGGTAATTAGCCACAGTCTGGAGATGGTGGCAGGCAGCTGTAGATGCTGCGGTCTGTGGCCAGTGGGGTGGAATGTGGAGTGTTTAGGAAACCTGGGGCCCCTGCCCAGAGCTTTCCTTGGTTCCAGTAGTCTGCTGTGGAGACAGTTTTACTTTGGGCAGCTCTACTGTCTCCCGGCCCCTTCTGCATTCAACTCTTCAAATTCCAGACAGTAAATTGCTTACTTCTTGCCTTCCTCAACACACCATCACTACTATCTCAGGGCAACTCTGCTATGCTGGTCCCCAATTGTTCAACAAGGAAACAGGAATGGACCTTGCCACTCCTGCCAAGGGTGGGCATTCCTGTATTTTCTTTCCCAGAAACGTTTTCTTGCTCAAAACAGCTGGTGTGATGACCCTCTTGCAGTGGACCTTGAACACAACATGCAGTACCCACACATGAGAGAGGGAACTTGAGGGGAAGGTCCAAGTTATAAGCACAGAGAATATGGGGCCTTGCTGAAACACCACCACCTTAGTACCTTTCCGAGAAGGATGGGGTAGCAGCTGGAACTGTTCCCTCCCTATGCTGAAATAAGCCTTGCTTCCGTCGATGACCTGCTGTAGATGAGGGCAGGTGTACTTCCAAGCTGCTTGGACTCCTCAAAGTTGCAGTTGCCACTTCTTGCCGGACCCTTAGCAGATCTGGGAACAGAGGCAACAACAGTGACCCAGATGTTAAGCTCCCCTAATATTTCCCCTCTCTATCTTGGTTATGGGGCCTTGACCCAGTGAAGCCAAGGACAGAATGGGAGGAGGAGACTTTGACATGTCCTGAGCCCTGTTTTGTGTCACTGGGGCCAGAGGAGGATCATCAGCAGGGGAGCCAGTTTGCAACAAGACCTACAGGTACACCTGGGCAAGTGAACTTGGAAAGGAATATGAGTAGGTCAGTAATCAAAGTGAGCTGGGAGAGAAGGGCTCCAAATAGATAACTTGGTGTTTTGAGTATTGGTGTTGATGTGATAAAGACTGGAACCTTCACAAAGATGGGCTGTGCAAAGTTCAGAGTGTAAGGGCACAGCGCTTTTCCAGGAGGTCAGTGGGACAAAAGTTGGGAGGGGACCTCAAATAACTGCCTAGGTGACTTCTTTATAGATAGGAGGCAACAGGAAGAACTAGTCACTCTCATTAAGCAATACATAGTACGCATGGCCATGATAGCAGACACTATTAACTAGCAGTAACACATGGTCACAGTCCAACATGGTTGTGATATGCCCCATTGCACTCAGGATGAGAGTGGTGGGGGACACTTGTAGCCCCTTTAGTCCTCTTGGTTCAAGCTCCACTTTTCAACTGCTCCACTGCTGCCTGTTTATAAATTAATCGCCTAAAAAGGGGAGGTTGGTCTGGCGAGGACTTGAAGCCAGCCCCACCCCCACGCCCTGCCCCACACCAGCCATGCTCTGTGCAATGGTGATTGACAACCAGCTTGCTTGTACACCCTCTCCTGCAGAGACCAGCAGAGCTGGGAAAGCAATTAAAAAGAGGGATTTTTAAATTATTAACATTTAGTGAATTATTCAGGTTCTTTGTGCCTGAGCTGCCCTGGGGGACAGTGCCTTCTGTAAGAATCAGAAATTCTACTCCCTTTCCTGAGCCCCCAGCCCCTTCTGCCAGAAAAGACAAGATTCTCCAGTGTTGAAGCTGCACAGGGTGTCTTACTATTCCTAGGTAGCAAGAGTAGTGCCTCAGGCTTAGCTTCTTTCAAGCAACCTGAGTAACTAGTGGCCACATCCCACATGTGGTACAGCTTCCTCTTTCTGGGCTGCCTTCCTGCCTTGTCTGCCCCACAACAACAGAAACCTTGGAAAGGTCTGACACAGTATCAACATGACCACAGATTGGTGGTATTACACTGACTGCTCTGGGAGTGAGGAGAACCAAGCAAAGGCCATAGAACCCACATCTCTTCTGTGTCCCACCCTCACCTGTGCTCTCCTCTCCCACTCAGGGATGAACAGTGGAAGACTGAGGTAGCTAGGCTATATCACTATCTGGAGGTCCTCCTATGTATCCAGTACTGGTCTTAGTGTTGACCTCCAAACATCTAGGTCCTTTTCTTGTAAGCCTGGTACACAGGATGGAATGATAACAGAGGGTTGGCACATTTGAGGTGGGAGTGCTGAGGGTGGTGATGGTACATACCATGGCTGGGGATACCCAGGTGGTAGAGACGTTGAGTTTCCTCAAAAGGGCCAGCCTCACTTAAGGCTGACATGAGCCGATGATAGTGGTCCTCAGGAGCCATTGTAGACTCCAGCTCTGGCAGCAGCAGAGTCTCTATTGGAAGGAGCACATGGTAAGTGCGTCTGGATAGTGCCAAGGAAAAGTCAAGGCCTCTCTTATGGTTTTTACCCAAGGTCTGATGAACCCTTCAAGATGCAGGAACTCATTGCTCCCTCCCCTTTCCTATGACTTGCCTCCCTTTCCTTGGTCAAGCTCTCACCTTGGGGGGACTTGCTTCGGACCTTCTTCTCTGAAGAGCAGTCACTGGTAATGTAGGAGGAACAGCCCAGTCTCTTGCCCAACAGGTCACCTGTAGAGGATGGAGTGAGCCCCACCCAGTGTTTCATGGCTTGGAGGAAAAGCTACCTCTACCTTAGCTCAGCTTGGAGCCCCAACCACCACCATGTTCTCCCTGGCAGTTAAGGCCTTGCCCAACCTGGTATCCCAGGCCAGAGGACACCATGACAGGTGGATGTGCACATTGCAAGGACACAAAGCAGTCCTGATGCTGGCCCTGGGCATGTAAATAGAAGTAATGAGAAGTTCACACCAGTGTTACCAGGCAGTCTCCTGTAAGTTCATGTGCGTCCCCAGCCCCACTTTGGAGGAACTGAATGGCTTGCCTTTGCCTCCTAGAATAGGCTACTGTGCAGATGTCGGGGAGACAAGTCCAGAAGGCATACTTCAAATCCCAGCCTACTTCATTTTGGGTCTTTCCAACTGCTACGGACTGTAGGAACATATAAGAACTCAGCTGGTTATAGCAAAACCACTTCTTGAAGGGAATCAAGGAATTCCTTCAGAGGAAGCCAAATTCCAGGCAGCATTTGGAGTTATTTGGCTTGTTATAGATCAGCTGTCTTCTGTTATGAAAATCATGTGTGCCTTCATAGCTTTCCCAATTGCCTTTTTCCTAAGAATTACTATCAGTGTGGACTAATTGCTATTTGGACATATACGTTCGAGGTATTTGGAGAACAACCTCAGGAAAGACTTGCTTCCCTCAGGCCCATCCATTTCTTCTCCTTTTAGTGCTGGAATCAGATATCTCCCTTAGCCACATCCAAGGACTAACAGGAATAACAGTCCAAACCACCACATAATAAGTCTCCTGAAATTAGGGTAAATTCCATACAGAAACACTGCATAGGTCAGGTGGACCTTAAGTAATAGCTTCACACAATTTAGCTTGGACCCTCCTTTTCTTATAGCCTTACTAACTTTATAGACCTCTAACTCCTTACCTAACCATTTCTAGGAATATTTAGATAACCTTCTGTGCTGACAGCTATACACAGCTAGAATTCCAGTTCAAGCCTCCCTGTAATTATTGTTATTGGCAGCATCTGCCCAGGTCCATCCCCAGACGGAGGAAAGTACCATATCAGAGATACCTCTGTACTCTCTAGAACAGACTTAAGCATCCAGACTACCTGTTTGAGAAGGCCTGGCAGATGTGCCAATTAAGCTTAACTTTCTCCTTTCCAAAGTCTTATCTCTAGTTTTAGATCCACCCTTAACAATGAACTCAGAACTAAAGGGTTCCAACTTACATGTACATCTAGCTGTGATGGGAGTTGCCTAGCCAAGTTGCCTATTGACAGAGCACACTTGCCAGAAATGGCAGGAGCAGAGATAGTTTGGAGAGATAAGGGTCAAAGGGATAAAAAGGCAGTTTTATTTTCAGAGAAGGGGCTAGAGGTATAGGGAGAATGAAGAGAGGATAGTGAGGATTTTGGCTGGAGAGGATTTTTGACTGGAGAACTGGAGGTCATGATGGAAGATGAGGAAGAGCCAGACAGGAAAGTACTAGATAGGTAAGAACAAGATGAGAAGGACCTAGACAAGGCAGAATTTAGACAAGAGAATTAAGATAGAACTTAGAGGGAACAGTAGATAAAGGTAGAAAGAAATCAGTCAAGAAAGGAGCTAGGCACAAGAACAGAACTGAAGCTGTGTAGATAGGATTTTATCTCAGAGGAATAAAGTAGACAAAGAACCTGGTGTACTTAGATTAATTTACCGAAAATAAATCTCACCGATCATAGTTTTCTCTTCTGAGCCCCTGGGAAGTATAATATTAAAGCTGGTCCTTTTAATATTATACAAGACCCAGACCTGCCACCAGGAGCTCAAGTTCTTCCCCAAGTAACCTTTCTGCTATACTTGTGACACAGAAAGGAAGCCCTTGTCTCCTTGGCAGTATCTGCCCACCTGCTCATCCATGCTCTAGGCCCTTGAGGGGACTCCTGAACAACTCACCCCCTAGTGCATAGCCTATATGTGCTATGCCATGCCTAGGCTTCCAATATCCCCTGTAGGACCCAGAGATCATACCCCACATTCCAAACCTCTAAACACTGCTACCCAGCTTCCTCTTGAGCTCCTGACATGAGGCTAGGGTATTTGCTAAACAGCCCATGCCATCATGATTCCAGGCTAAATGTTTCTGTCTTTGCCCTCCTTATCCTAACCAGCTGTGGGAGTGTGAAAGAACAATTCCTTGGGGGATCCAAAGTCTCCATGATGCCCAGCAAGTGTTGTTTTCACAGGTGTGTTCACTCTCCCCCAGAGCTCTACCACCAACACTAAAGCTGAATTCCATTTTTAAAAAATTTCCTTAATCTGCCATTTTTATCAAACTGGGAAAGTGTGGCAACAATAATACCAATCATGGTTGGGAGTTTTAGTTCAGTGGTAGAGCGCTTTCTGAGTTTGATCCTCAGCTAAAAAAAAAAAAAAAAAAAAAAAGCCAATCAATTTCCACATTATGGCTGACAGAATGGTGCTAATAACTTACTGATCTCAACTGCCTCACTGCCACTGGTCTAGCTGGCCATCTCAGCCTCTTCCCCAAAGAGAGGGACAGTACCCACTGTTTGGACAAGAGTTCTACCCATAATATCTCAAGACAGATGGATCCATCAGACTGATGAAGGGTATCTGGCTGTACCTGGAGCCACCAATAGTGTATCAGAGACCAGTGGGCAGGAGGGACAGCAGCTGATGTAGGCAGGGAGGGGTGTTAGGCAAGGGTGCTTTTCACAGCAGTCTGTCCCTACTTTAATAGTGGGTACCTGCAAGCGGGGGGTGGTGATGGTGGTGGTGGTGGGGAGAGAGAGAGAGAGAGGGAGAGAGAGAGAGAGAGTGTGTGTGTGTGTTTCTATTTGTGGAGTTTGCATAACAACCTGGTGGAGATAATCATGGAGTAGAGGCACCTCAAATAAGACCGAGTCCTGTGGCAGACTTAATGAAGCCTCATTCACTCTCAGCACACCAGGGTGCTGCTAACAGCAGGCAGGCTGTGTAACTATGGGGAGATGCATAAAGGGAACAGTGGCACAGTGAAAGACTGAACCTCTACAGACTGAAAGCCCCTAGGAAGTAGCGACAGGACCCTAAGAGAATGCGTAAGTGAAACCTGGCACAATACACACTCCCACAGTTGTGCACACTATGAACCCCTGCATGCAGTGCAAAGGGAGAAATGGCCAGACAGATGACTAAACATCACAGAGAGACATGTATGTGTAGTACACAGACATCATGACAAGCATATGATGGCCCTGGTTGGGAGGAAGTGTGTGCACACTCGGACATACACATATACACACACTTGTGTATCCAAGGAGGTCTCTCTCCATGTGCAAGAACAGGGGAGGACCTGTGAACTCAGAACATCTCAATCATTATAGATTCCCTTGGATCTACCCGATCAATGGGGCAATTAGATTTTATCAGCCGCTTGCTCAGCTGCTTCCATCCAGCTGGGCCTCCATCAGGTCCCTAGCTGTTCCAGAAGCAGCCCCCTACTAGCCCACAAAGCCATTCAAGCACATGGGGCTTTGCTGAAGATGTGGTGTACCACACCCAAGTCTTTCCAAGCACTGCAGCTTCTACCAGAAACATTCCTGGAAGCCCAGGAGAGAAAGGTCTCTTAAGGCTCCTGAAACTCAGGTGCACCCTCACTTCAGCCTTATGGCCTGCTTTACTGGGGGTGCCAAGATCTCTTCAGGCTGCCTCTCTGAACTCCTGTGACATTCAGCAGTCAGCTTTCTTGGTGGTTCTGGGAACCCTAGTATACTTTGCTCACCTTGCTCAGGTTCAGGACCTCAGGAAGGCAGAACCCAGGCTGCACATGTTCTGTGGGTAGGAAGAGTGAGCATGCTTCTGCTACATGAACCATTCTGCAGCAGGCAGTTCTAAGCTTAGGAGAGTCTTACATGGTATCTGTCCTTTTGATGAAGCATTGGTGGGTCTCAGCCATTTTAAATCCACTCCACCAAAAGCCACAATGGAGCAGTCTCTGCTGTAGCCCTGTCTGCCTTGCTGTCTGGGATTAACACAATTACCATCACATGTAGCCCCAGGGGAAAACCAGCCTTCCCTTCCTTTCCCCTCAACTCTGCTGTCCTCTGGCTGCCAGCCAAAGTGCTCAGGGCCCAGAGCTGCTGATTAGAGACTTGGGGAGGACATTCTTCAGTCAGAATAGCTGTGGCCCCAGAGCCCCACTCTACCCTTGGGATCTGTTGGATTTCTCACCTGCAGGTCCAAGGCCAATCTCCACGTTGTCTCTCTGGAAGTCACAGTGGCTTGGATGCTCAGGCATAACGAGGTGGTGGCTTCGATGTACGCTGGATATAAGGGTGGGGAGGTCGTTGTCCTGGCTGCAGCAGAGCAATACAGACCAAGCCATGAGCTGCCTCATGGGTTAGATGTCTGGCACATTGTCAGTATGAGGGTACATGACTTGTGGACAGTATGCACCAAATATACATACCCAACTGCACACCTCTGTGTGAGACCACTGACAGTACACATGTGTATGCCCTCTAAACAGACCAAGGAGAAGCCAGGACCTGGCACTTAGACCCAATCGCAGTTCTCGGGCATCCCCTCCAGCTATACTTCTTTGCAGAGAAAAGTGTGCCCCTACCTGCCTTGGATGGCAGCCTGAAGAGAGGGCAGGCTGTCATACATACTGCAGCTCTGGCAGCAAGGACATGGCACATACTCCTTAGTTTCTAGCTCTTTTTTTTTTTTTTTTTTTTTTTGAGCTGAGGATCGAACCCAGGGCCTTGCGCTTGCTGGGCAAGCACTCTACCACTGAGCTAAATCCCCAACCCCAGTTTCTAGCTCTTTTAAATAAGGAAACTGAAGTTCTGACCAGAGCTCTATAGCTGGCAAGACTCATGCTCATTAGCAGAGTGCCACCAGGCATAGATGACACACCAACTATGGGTGGGTCCAGGACTTCTAGTCAGGCCCTTTTGGCTTGGTATAACATCATTTATAACTGTTTTCTGTGTTTCTCCTTCCTGCTGAATCAGCTGAATCCTCATCCACAGAGCCCCATAGAGGAGAGGATGTGTAAGTGGGAATACCTTACCCTGGAGTTCTGTAAGCACCCCCACATCAGCAGAGAAGGAAGAAACAGGAAGCCAAAGCCAGGGCAGGAGCAGTGGTTCCCAGTGCTCAGCACGTGCCCTCCGTGGCCCACCTGTGACAGAGCAGCCTCAGATTCTGGCAGAGCCTCTATGAAGTGACCTAGGAATCAACTCTGAACCTCATTAAATAGCTCCCAGCCCCTGACCAGGGTGACTGGAGCTGGGCTAATCCAGGGCTGGCACCTAAGCAGATCAGTTTCATCAGCAGACATCCCAGAGGGCCCCAGCCTAGAGGCCCAGATGTGTTCTTCCCATCCCAGCACTGTAGGCCCAGAGGGCAGGTGGGGGTGTAAGTCTGTTACAGGATTAATTGGCATGAGGCTCATCCCCTGCATCCTCATCAGTGTGGGAGTGTCAGAGAGAACTGCTATCTCAGCATGAGGAGGGGGCTGAGGGCTGGCTAGGCACAGCTGAAACAGCTACAGAGTGGTTCCCATGGGGATTTCCTTCTAGTTAGGAAGTGAACCAGTTTCCAGAGACTCCAGGGAATGGCCAGAAACTCTTTTCTCTGTGAACACAGCCTGGCCCACAGAAGGAAAGTGAGGTCTCCTGCATTTGGAAAATGTATCTGCACCTATATCTGAAAAAGCCTGGTGACAAAAATCAGAGGCACTAGGCACAGGATAGCATAATTCCATGGAGTGATATCTGGTCAGAACAGGACTTGAATTTAGCATCCACCTCCCATTCTGCCTTTGTAGTTTGTTCTGTGTTCCCAAAGGTGACCCATTCTGAAAACCTGTTCCTATAGCTTGGTTATTCACTGAACAAATTATGCTCATTTTATACAGATCTGAAAAAATTCCACACATACATGTCTAAAATATATTAATTACGCCCTTAACATCATAGCATGAGGTTCTTGAAACCAAAACTCACCCTCTGCTTCCCACTGCATCCTACTACATGTTATGGACCAAGCCCTGGATTATCTCAGAAGGTTGAGGCATGGATGAAGAGATAGATGGTCATGGAAGAATCAGAATGCTGCAGGGGGAGGATCATGAGGAGGCCAGAAAGAGAAAAAGATTGGCCTAGAATGCCTTCTGGGATCTCCACCCTGTTCCTTTGTTGTTATCATGAAATAAAGACTTGTTCCCCTCTCTGTCAGTTTAGGGATAATGAGGGGCCAGAGGCTATGCTGCCCAAGGCTTTGCAGACATAAGGGGGAGTTTTGACTCTTGTTTGATCCAAGCAAGCAGGTGGTTCACTGCAAGGTTTGTCAGAGGATTAAAGTCGATGGACAGATGGATCAATGGAAACAAGTGGAGAGTGACACACAGAGATGGATCCATGGACAGGAAACTAGAGACAAAAGACTGAGTAGACAGGCCAACAAGGCAGAACAAAGAGCCAGGTGGGGATAGCACAAGGCAGGTGGTCTTGGCCACCTGCATCCCTTCCTTTCTAGACACTGGATCCACCAGTAGGTAAGCTGAAGGCTGTCAGTACTCCTGGCCTTCTGTCTTCTCCATTTCAGAGTCCTGGCTCTCAGGACTAAGGGGCTTCTTGAGGGGCACCAGGCTGCAGTTGTTGACACTGTGACAAACTTATATGGGCACATCTTCCTTAAAGCCTTGTGAGGAGGACCACAGGAGGTAAGAACTGCTCCTGGAGGAGAGGCATAGCCACCAACTTCCCTACTGGCCTTGCTGATAAATTTATCCTGCAGCATGTAAAGTAAAAGGCTCATAAAATGTCATCAGTGTTCATGATGGTTCATAAAAATGATCAGTTGGGCTGGCAACTTCAAAATTAGGTGGAAATAAGTTTTAAAGATGCTTTTATTGTAATACAACCCCAGGATGCAGATGTTGTCAATCACACAAATAATAACACATCTGAAAGAAGCCAGAACAGACATTTAAATGTGACTGGCCTGGGGCCTGGCTACCACAGTTCTGGCCACAGGAGGCTAGTCCTGAGGCCACTGTTGGACTTTTCCTGATGTATTCCCCTGTAGGCCCTGGGGTAAGACTGGACCCCACTAGCCAGAAGCCACATCTGGGCATACTCATCAGGAACTAGGAGACTGGATCTTCCTAACACTGGAGCTTCCTTATCTGGTGACTTCATTTTCATCTTCTTGCTACGTCCTGCATTTGCAGCCCCCCACCATGCTTCCATATCATGAATCCATGTGTTACTAAGAAAACACCTGACCTGTGCCTTCTTTCTTGAAGACAAAACCTAATAGGTCTAGCATTCAAGGCTCAGATCTTTAGCCTCCATCTGGCCAAACCTGGCCTCATATCTTCTTCCCTCATTCTAACACAACTTTGCAAAACCCCTTTGCCCCAGTGAATTCTCATACATTCTTCAAGACATCACTCACATATCACCATTCTCACCTTCTGGTCCATTTCTGGGAAGGTAAGCAGAGAATATTACAGTCTCATCTTTGAGCAGATGGATATAAATGGACAGCCCATCAGGGACAGCATGTACTCAAGCTCTAGATGTGTTCTGATCAGAACCTCTGCCTGTGCTACTTGGCATGTGGGATGAGCTTGGCTAAGGTAGGATCCTGCCACCCACCTCCCAGGCTGTGCAAAAACACATAGAAAACCTGGTGGATACTCAGCTCACATTGGTTCATATTGGTCAGAATAATGAGTAAGACAGGAGTCCATAGGCAGAGGAGAGAGAGAAGGCAGGCAGCATAGAACTTATAATCAGGCACAGCAATAAAACTCCTTGTTGCCTGTGATGTGTGTAGAAGACTCACAATGTTGGACTCCTACCTGCAGGATGTTTCTCTGAAGGAAATATTCACATCCCAGTGGGTGTGGACTCTGAAAAGGGAAAAACAGAGCATTAGCATGGCTCCAGGAATACACCTGGACAGAAGGGTATACATGAATCTGAATCTAGTATCCTGCTGGACCAGTAGTTAGGGCAGCGTCTAAGAGGCAGAGCCCCATGCCAAGTTAAATGTGCTTCAGCTCCTACTGGCCAGTCAAGAGTCAGCTTCTGTATTTACCAGAAATGAATGAGGACAACAGTCCCGACCTCTCTTCACTTTGAGCACCTAAAGTAGCCTGGCTGCATAGTTGGGGAGGGAAGACAATGTACTGAGGCTTCATCTACAAGGTGCTTATTCTACTGAAATCAATTCCTAGTTACTGGAGGTGTTTCAGCCAGAGTGAGAAACCTCATATCAGCCACCTTAGGGAGACTTGGAGCATCAGCCCAGGTTGGTACAGGCTTCTGGGCCCCACTGTCACCAACCCATTCCCTAAAAGTGACCCCTGCACAGAAGTGCCTGGATGTCAAGAAAGGTTCCTACCTGTACCTAACTCACAGTGTTTGCAGACCCTTGACTTTGATACCCCACCCCCACAGTAGCTTCCTGGCCTGGCCATGGAACAAGTACCTTCTCTTCATGATATGGACATGTAGATCATCCTCCTGCTTCAGGCCTGGCTGCTGCCTACAGGCTGGGCCAGTTCCATCACTGTCACCATTGCTGGGTGAGAAACTGGTGGTTCTTTCTTTCTTTAGGGCATGTGTAGGGGGCAAAGTGACTGTTCTCTTATCAGCCAGCCGTCCCCGGTTCTAAGAAGGTGGGAAGAGGAGGGTTAGAATAGGTCAGGCCTTCAGTGTCCAGGGACCGGGCCAAGGTGCAGAAGCCCTATTGCTGTAGACCAGCACACAAGGAAGATAGTGGAGACCCACAGGCTCCAGTCCAATTCTTCTCTGTAGGTTCAGCCTCAGTGATGGCTCACCATACAATGCCTTTCAACCCCATTTCCTTTCAAGGGTCTGGAATCTGCTGGGATATGTATGCAACCTGGGGCAGGGTTCTAGTCCCATTCTCTCTATTCATTGTCAAACGGAAACATCAAAGAGCAGTCATTTTTCTTTTATTTCTTTCTCTCCACCCCACCCTACCCCCCATTTCTGAGATACCGGGCATGCTAGGCAAGTGCTCTGCTGTCTGAACAGTGTACCACTCAGGGCTCTGTGAGCCACAGTCTCTGCTGCATCTGCCCTCAGGAGTCGTTTGGAGCCTGCATTTGGTTACTTTCCAGAGTAGGTGATATGGACCCTGTAGTACCAAGTCAGTGGTTTGAATCACTATGGCCTGAGGGCTGGCCTCAGGACAAGAGGGTTATTTCTACGGCCCCCTTTAAGCTCTACCTGACTTTTATTCTGCACTGTTCTAGGAATAGCAGAGTGAAGGTAAGGCTGCAGGGGGCAGGGGGAATCATTCATTATATCTGGGATATATCCTACAGACACTATACCTACCAGGCTTGTGTCCCAGGCCTCTGTCATTCCACAGGCTTAGGGAATCATTTCTATGAGCTCTTGCTTTTCTCTCAATAAGAAAAAGAAACATTTTTTTTCTTTCTCCCATACAATGGGAAGAAAGGGACACAAGGGTCATGAGACTGTCACTTGGAAAGGAGCCAGAGCCAGTTGGCTATTGCCAGCCTCAACCCCATGACATATACAACTGAGAAAAGTGACCTAGTTGCACCTTCCACACTCTGAGGGTACCACAGATTGGATCTTGGGTGTTACCTGGGGGGATGACCCATGAGAAATGGTACCAAGGACCCAGATGGCTATCATGATCATACCCAAGGACTGAGAATATAGTACAGTCCTTTATGTACTGGAAATGTCAGCCAGCCCTACTGTTTAACATATCTGAAAACTTGAAAACATATCTGAAAACCTAATCAAGAGCTAGCCCTCTTCATACAGTGGGAGGGTGCCATTGCTCAGGGCCTCTGATTTATGTGCACATTGTATTCAACTACTAGAATATATGTGATACTGATACATACTTGTGGTCCTGATTGTGGGGTACAGGAGAGAGCTCCAGTGTGGGAAAGGTGAGAAGGTCTTTCTAAGAAGGAACCAGGCTTAGGAAAGTTGGCCTCAGGTCTGAATTGTCTCCTACCCATGGTAGGGATTGGGAGCCCCAAACAAACAGCAGGCCCATCCCTCTCTCAGCTGCATATTTCCCACTTGAAGTGAGAGAGGCACATGGCTACTTGTTTCCCAGTCTTATAGGGGTACTCAACAGGCATTGATTTGTAAGCATAACTCCTCCCATCCAAACAGAAAATAGAACCCTATAAACCTAATGAGGACCCCCTCTTGCACCAGCTACCTGAAGGGTATAGCAGTGGAGAGACTTTGGCCTCTGGTTCCAGCAGCTAATGATGTCTGTATTCACCTACATGTTTTGTGAAAATAGTATGTGTGTTAGCCTGAGGCCTGTATTAGATCTGGTGGGGTAGGCATGTGGCTCCCCTTCACCTGCTCCACATGCATGAGTTTGTGGTTTCTCAGCATGCCCCTCAGGGCCCATAAGGATGCCCCACCACTAGCCCAAATGAAACAGATTTAAAATGGCCATTTGGGTCCTATCATGGCATCTCTGCCTCACTCAATCCCCTGCAGAAAGGATGCTGGGTGAAGACAGGTACAGCCCTACTTCAACATCAAGATCCTTATTGCCCTCCCCAAGGGGCTCTCCTGAGGTAATCTCCTTTTCAAATGAATCCCTCAAACCCTTCTTTCATAAAGGCATGCATGGTTGATCCCTAAACTCTACTGTTCTTCATGTTCTCAAAACATGGTCTACCTTTGGTGGGATTCTCTAACCAGTCCCCAACCTCAGCTTACTAGATACCTATACAGCCTGCCCTGACCAGGCTATTCCATCAGGACACTCAGACATTTAGGCACATGCTGGGCAGGATTCCAACTCAGCACCCCAGAGACATAGGTTACTCACCCTTAAGCCTGGAACTATCCCAGATCACAGTCAAAGCAAGTCAGTACTGTCATACCTCAGAATGAACCCAACCCCACAATCAGCATCACTCTCATGTGTGCCAGATGATTTGGTGACCTCCAGATCTGGTCCAAGGAGAGTCCTAAAGCCCAAGATGAATGACATGGTCCAGGAAAAAGGCTATGGACCATTTGAGTAGAAACAGTTCCAAGGGTGGAAGAACTAGAAAGAAGTAACTCAGTGTTTAAGAACACTTGCTTCAAATTCTAGGTCAGCCTGCTCTACAAAGTGAGTTCCAGGACAGCCAAGGCGGTTACACAGAGAAAGCTTGTCTCAAAAAACAAAAACCCAAACCACTATCACAACAACACTTGCTGCTCCCTTCAGAGGACCTGGGTTTGGTTCTAAGTATCCAGCTCAATGCCATCCTTAACTCTAGTTTCAGGGCTTCTGACTCCCTCTCTGGCTTCATAGACACCAGACATGCATGAAACAGACACACACATAAAATAAATAAATAAATAATTCTTAAACAGCTCACCCTGTATCCAACCTGGAAATGGCTTCTGCACCTGGGATTCCTTCTCTTTCCCAGGTACAGTCTGGGAGAGTGCCAAGTAACCTAGTGGCCTATTTATTTTTCTCAGATTCCTCTAGCACATCAGCAGGGTTGAGGTTAGGATTTTCATTCCCAGACAACATAGTCACCAGTTTTGAAGCAGAAACCCAGCCCTTCTGCCCAACAAGCTCCAGCTTATCTCATATCTCACCACGGGCGAGGATATTCTACAGCCTGGACAATCGCAGATCGGGGGGTGCACTTGCAGGATCCCCTTGGACATAAGCGTCTTCAGACTTTTCCCTGCCAGGAGACCAAGCAGAACACGTGAGAGGGAGGGCAGGTGCAGATAGCATTTGCATGCTTTTCAGGGGCATAGCTGTAAGGCCAGATCTCCCTCCTCCCCCCGCAAATTGTGCACGAAATTCATAATGATCTTTCAAATCTACTGTGTCCAACCTCTCATCTGGATTTCTGTCTCACCCTTGCGGCAGCTGCTTGAGAAATGCGGGGGCTCTGAAACTCAGATTCTGAGCGAGTGCTCCTGCCTGACTAAGGGATTACTTCCCCCTCCCCCGTAGCCCTCCTCTAGCGTTCCACCCTCTTCAAACTGGTCCCAAGGCTAGGTAGGTTGAGCCATGAGGTGAGAGGTGCGAAGGGGATCTGGCCTGCTCCTTCCTACCTCGCAGGAAGAGGTAGGCCTCAACCCTACGGAACGCATTCAAGTCCCTAACTTTTTAACTCCTGGTGCAGCGCTAGCGCTTATTTAACCCGGTTCAGGAGCCTCCACATCGCACCTTTGGACCCACGATCCAAACAGGCAGTGGCTGACAGTATCGCCAGCGTTGTTAGGTTCCCTTGCCTCCACCTGCCCACACAACCTCCACTAGCGCGCACTCCTACCCTTGCAGCAAGTGCTCCCCACCACTCCTGTCAGGCGCTGGCTAGGCGCCTAGGGAGAAGAGACGTCCCCTCCCATTAGCCTCTCCCGAGTTTCGGTAAACTTCCCCTGCCTTCAGGCCTCGCAGACCCAGAACCCTAGAGCGCTTTGGCCTGGGCTGAAGGGATCCAGGAAGCTGAGAAACCTCTGCTATGTCAACTAAGTCGCCCGTGCGCGAGTGGGTGGACTGGCGGGCCTTGTGATGGGGTGGAAGAAGGGTATCTCCAGCACTAGCCCTGGAGCGGCAGCGCCCCCGCTAGGCTAACGTTAGGTGTGCCAGGTGGCAGAATGAGGAACCTGGGTAACCAAAGAAGAGGGACAGCGGCGGCTGGAGCCCCCACTGCGGCCGCACCTTTGTGGCGGATGCTGCGCTTCCAGTCCTTGGCCGTCTCGCGGCCGCTGACGAACTGGAACTCGTTGGGTGTGAGCCACTCGCCCCGGTGCCGGATAGACGGGCCCTTGCTGCCCTGGCAGAGTTTGCGTACGTAGAGCAGTGCGCGGTTGGCGCCGCACTCCACCTCGATACACGGCTCACCGTTGTCTAGTAGCGGTTGGAAATCCGGTGCTGCGGCTGCAGTAGCTGAGAAGCGCTCCAAGGCCAGCGGGTCTCCAGACAAGTAGAGGCGAGGCGCGGCCTCGTGCAGGTTAAGGTAAGCGCGCGGGGGGCGGAGTGAAGGAGCCAGCAGTGCCTCGTAGCCCAAAGCTGAGGCGGGCAGCGAGGCGGCCGGGGGCAGGGCTGCTGCAGCGGGCAGTGGCGCCAAGTAGGCGGGGAGTGGTGGCAGCGGTAGCGCGGCCAGGGTCGGATGGAAGGTAGCCAGGGCCAGGGCCAGGTCCTCGCGTCCCTGGAGTTCCTTTTTCACTGCTGGCATGGCACTCAGATGGAGGCTTTCTGTTGCCTGTTCTATCTATTTTGGTTGGAGTTGAGTCTTGGGCCGGTAAGCCCTGGATAGAGCCTGACTACACACTCACTCGGCGCTCTACTGTGCGTCAGTGCTCGCAGCTGATGCAGCCGCCTTGCTGGCCGCCGGGTATCCCTGGACAGTTGTCTGGATGGTTAGCTGGGCCTCGATCGCCTGAGGCATGCTTCTCTTGGAACTGTCTAAGATCTTGGGCCACAGCTCCTGGGTCCTAGGTTCTGCAGAGCGTAGGAAGTCCAACTGCACTCACGCCCAGTCCTTGTCTCAGCACTAGCTAGAGCTATGCTGAGCCTGGCAGTGAGAAGTTGCGGAATCGCCAGTCCTGCTCGTAGATCAGCTATGGGTTCTTAGCTTCAGCCCCGCCTTCCCCCGCCCCCCAGCTGCCCCGCCGCACACGACGTTCACTGGAGGACTTGGAAGACCCGCCGCCGCCGCCGCCGCCGCCGCCGCCGCCGCCGCCGCCGCCGCCGCCGCCGCCGCCGCCGCCGCCGCCGCCGCCGCCGCCGCCGCCGCCACAACTTGGCCCATTTAAACCGCCCTGGCGCGGCGGGCTGGCGCGGGCTCCGGCGGGGGGTGCGTGAAGGCCGACTGGACTCCGATGACACTGGAGGTCGCGGGGACAGGGCTGCAGCCACTGGCTTCTCCCCAGTGGGGAGGATGAAAGGAGACCCTGGGGTATGGGTGCTGAGTGCAAGACCCCAGCTCTGACCTAAGGGAAAGTAGAGTAACCTGCAGGATAGGTGAGTGGGCTTCTGCTGAAATGGAGCTGGGATGGTCCTATTTTCCCTTGAGTGTGAGCTTGCTCCCCTTCCCCTTAGACTGCCTCTATGTATCTGCAGGGGCTGGATTGTGGAGTGTTTGAGTTCTATTCATAAATAAGAACAACACTTCTCTGTCAGTTTTCTCTCACTACATGTTTCTCACCAAGTTGGTACACTGGATCACTTATTGCATATTCTCTTTTTGCAGATGAGAACTTGAGATAGGTGAAACAGTTTTTGAATGACACACAGCTGTTTATGATGCCTACCTCCAGGGCAAGCAGAGTCAGAGTCATGGAATGGGACAAGGAGGCATTAATAGAATCAGGGTTGGAGTAGGGGATGGTCACAGTTGGCTCAGCAAATGTGCGCACCAACGCATTTCTATCCCCAAGAGCCACAAATCTGGGAAAGAGGGACCTGCTCTGTCTATGTTCACCTTGATATTTTGGAGGGAGCAGATTAGCTGGATGACTGGTTCCTGACCCTCTCTCCTTCATGTTTGTGTGGAATCAATATCAGCATGAAGAGAAACTGAGATATCTTGTGGCTTTGGTATTAGCTTGTGAGAGAGGCATATCTGTTTGTGTGTCATGTTGGGGTACACTAGAAAGTGGCCCATTTTTCCTCTCTGTCTTCTGAAATGCACCTGGCATCCTCTGACTTTGTCCTGGAGTTCTGAGCTGGGTCACAAGCTTTTCTGTACAAATAACCCAAATAACCTTCTTCACGGTAGGGCCTGGAGTGAACCTGCCTCTTGCCACCTCCTCTAGTGACCCAGGACCAACTGGTATAAACCTTGTTACTGGGGCAAGTTTTCTTCCCCCTCAACCATGGGTCTGCTTCACCATTCCCAAGTTGTATTGGAGAGTGAGAGCTACACATGCTCTGCTCACATAAAGCATGTGCTAGGAGTCTGGACAGCTCTTGCACTCTAATTTCTTTCTTTCTTTCTTTCTTTTTTTTTTTTGAGACAGGGTTTCTCTGTGGATAGCCCTAGTTGTCCTGGAACTTGCTCTGTAGAGCAGCCTGGCCTCAAACTCACAGAGATCTGTCTGTCTCTGCCTCCCAAGTGCCGGGGTTAAAGGCATGCACCACCACAGCCCAGCCTCTTGCACTCTTTCTAATAATACTATTCTTCATATAATGGTCTGTTGGTGCCTCGGAGCATAGATGGAAGTGGGTGACCACTCCTTTCTTGCTTTTTCTTTTCATAATTTATTTATTTTTATTTTGTGTGCATTGGTGTTTTTGGCTGCATGTATATCTGTGTGAAGGTGTTGAATCCTGGAGTTACAGACAGTTGTGAGCTGCCATGTGAGTGCTGGCAATTGAACCCAGGTCCTTTGGAAAGAGCAGTCAATGCTCTTAACCACTGAGCCATCTTTCCAGCCCAGACCACTCCTTTCTTTAACAACTTTGGCTCCATTACTTTGCCTGGATCCTGTACACTAGTATGTTCCTGACAGACAATAAGCCTTCCTTTTCTCTCTCTCTATGGCCTGTGTCTTGTCTAAGGTATGATGCTTGCATGTCTAATGCATATAGGTGCTGCCTGTGATTCTTTGCCTTGGAGAGGCCCTAATGTTAATGAGTATTTGTGCCACACCTGGAGAGACCATTAGGGCTTCTGATTAAGACCAAGGGTTGGACCTCAGGTGTTCATTGCCTGAACATAACCCCCAATCTTGCTTCTAAAGACATCCCTTCAGCCTAGAGCTTCTCATGTTAATCTGCACCTGTGTGCAGAGGTTTTGGCTTCAAGGCCTTCTGAGGAATTGACAAGCACAGGCTACCCGGGCGGTGGTGACGCACACCTGTAATCCCAGCACTCAGGAGGCAGAGGCAGGTGGATCTCTGTGAGTTCAAGGCCAGCCTGGTCTACAGAGCTAGTCCAGGACAGGCTCCAAAGTTACAGAGAAACCCTGTCTCAAAAAACAAAAAACAAAAAAACACAGGCTTAGATCTGAGAAGGCCACTATTTTGTGTGTGTGTGTGTGTGTGTGTGTGTGTGTGTGTGTGTGTGTGAGTTTGCCCATTCTTCTCTTCTAGCCCTGCTTACCATCTCTTATCATGCTTATGCATAGAAATCATTCAGAAGAGGTCAAGGGCCACTGATCAGTAAGAGTAGAGGGCTACTCAAAATACCCAACCTAACTTCATGCCAGTCTTGTCTCACCTGGAGTACTAGGATCTCTTCCTGAAAAGAAAGAGTCTGGCTTAGGTCCAAGGCTGGAAGACTCTTCCCTTTGTCCATTGTGCCATTCTAGGGCTTGGCAAGGAAGCCCCACTATACTTACTCCTTTTCCCGAGATGAAGATCACTGCCAGGGGACCATGCTTCCTCTTTGGGGACATTATACTTGCTATACCTGTATCCTAGGCTGCAACACCTTGGCCACACCTTCCACTGTACTCCTTAGAATGGAGCAGAGGCTAGAGGGAAGCAGTTTTTGCACTAGAATCATCCAGACTGCCTACATATACAGTACAGCCCCTCCTCCACCCAGGAGGCCCCACCCTCTGGCTTTGGCATGGCCTGGTCGCTGCTCCTGGGCCCCCTGTTTGGGGGCCCTCTGCTTCAAGCTGAGGCTAGAGTGCCACTGCAGGAGGGGGAGGAGAGTCATAAATAACCCTAGTGGCTGTGACCTGAGATATATAGGAGGGGCTGGTCTGATCAGACCCCTCTCTGTCCCAAGCAGGCTTGCCTGTCAATTTAAGATTGCCTCCTCTTGGAGCCCCTTTATTCTGTCCATCACTTATCTGTTTACTAAGCCCAGATGTGGTAGAATCCTTTGGAAGATGTGATCAGAGGAGGAACTGTGAACAAAATCTTAGTCCACCCCTTAGGCTGTCTGCCTGCTTATGGTAATGGGCTGCATGCTCTTCCAGAGTATAGAGACAGACAAATTCAGAGCTATAGGTTTAACAAATGTAGGCTCAATCTTCAGTGGACATAGAGCTGTGAGGAAGTACTCCTGTTTAACCACCAGCAAATGTATGCATGCTCAAAGCACAAAGTAAACATAGGTGGGTCACAACCTTCATCTACATTACTGCTTTTAAAGTTCCTGAACTTGAATGTGCAGGATGGTACACAATGCATAGGCATCCCCTCCAATGTCCATACAAAGCAGGCTATTTCACCACAAACATCACAGACATATCACAGGTATGCTAAAACCTGCACACAGAATACCAGACCTGCAGTCACTACTACGAAATAGACTCTGTTCTTCTGCTAGGACAGCATGTTTGGTCCAAGTGTCTAGTTGGTAGTGCTGTTGGACTGAAAGGTAGAGTTAACTTTCAAGGTCAGAGCTTAGTGGTAAATTATCTAGTGCTCCCTTAGGAATGTGTCTGTTGCTGGTCCTGGTCAGATTGAGAGGAGCTGCCCTGCTGGGACATGCCTGGCTTGGGGCTTGTTATGAGCTGGCTATAGGCGTGCTTTGTCTCTTAGGGGAAAGGAGGATATTTATGAGACTGGGCTGTCTACTGACTTTCACCTTTTTCACTAAAGAAATGGAGATGAGCCTGAGTTCAGACTGGTACCACTCCTATGGATGCATGGGCAGCATTGCTTACTAGATGCACTCCAGCAGGTGCCTACAGGGGCATTGGCATTCACTGATCATATTCATGTATGCTAACACATGCAGTGACCCAACGCAACACCTAGATTCTGATCTGGTACCATTGGCTGGAATCTACTCTTAACCATTTGGTATGTATGCTCAGCCCTTTCCCTTGAGCATGGCAGAGATACCTGGCCACCATAGGGGTGGGTTAGTCCCGGCCTGATGGCAACTTTCCCAGTGTTGTGGTAGCCCCATTGCCTACCTGTTTCCTTCTTCTGCCACTTGTCCTGGTGGGAGTTTACATACCTTCTTGTCTCCAGAATATTATTAAGAGTTTGGTTATAGTTACCCTCTTTATTTAAAAAAAAAAAAAAAAAAAGACATACCTTGGAGAAAATTCTGGCATAGTCAGGGTTGACATTATTGCCATTAGCAGACACTACGTAGATTGGTAGTCCAGTATGGGATATGTGTGGTACTCTTATCTGAGGGCCCTGACACGGTGGTATGTAGGCATTCAAGAACATTGCTAGGAGCAAATCAGGTTGGTGTAAGATCCTGCATCCCAAGCTCTAGGTGTTTGACTGAGGTCTCTTGATGCTGACCAAGTTTCATCTACCACAGTCTTCCTGTGTGTAGTAAATTTTTGTGTGAGTTTTGCTCTCTGGGTCTCTAGAAAGTAGAACTTGGGATGAGGGAAAGCCAATGGAACCTCAAGATAGATAAAACCAGCTAGAATTGCCTGGTAACAGCATTGGCTGAGTAATGTCCTCTGAGCAGGAAGAAACTGATGGCCACTTGCAGGAAGGCAGTACAAGCTCAAGAGAGCCTGATATAATGATCAAGGTGCAATATCCCAGGGGCAGATTCCAGAACAACCAAGATCTCCATGTGTGTCATATGCCCTTGCCCCATTGTGGTCACAGGGCAAGATTCAGTGACATAGTATAGAACAGTAGTGTTTGGAAAAAGCATGTTGCAGAATAGTAATAGAGTCAGGACATGTAACATGGCATGACATAAAATACACTACCTTACATATAATACTTGGCATAATGGTGGGAATATCTAGGGCTACTGGTGGACTCCCATTGCCAATGGGCCCCATTCCCTGGTGGGTGCTTTTGGAGTGCACTGATGTCTTGATATCCTGTAAGGAATCCCTGGGTGTGAGGACCAAGCCACCAGGGTTCATCTCTTTTCCTGAGTTGTGCCAAGGGGCCACAATAGGCTATCCCTTGATACTGTTGTATAACAATGGAAAGAAAGTCTGTGCTATGTAACTCTGGAGTCATGCACTGCAACCCCAGAAATGAGTGTGTGGAGGCCCTGCACAAAATCTACACAAAAGCCTGTGGCCTGGTTTCTATCAGTTTACCATGAGCAGAAAGGCATACATGTTCACAGCACATACTCAGATGTCTACAAATACATGGGTTTTAAATTAAGACCACTGCCCGTGGGGATCCCTTGGGTTCTCAGCCTGGAGCATGGCTGCTTTCATGGTTAGCAAGGTTTCTCTGATGCTGAGGTGAAGTTTTTTGGGTAACCCTAACCCTGAGTCCAGTAGCCCAGTCCCCTTTTATCCTGAGCACCATTTAGTCCCTTACAATGTAGGAGGACTCCAGGACAGAGATTCCACTCCCCACCCAAGCCCCTGCTGCAGAAGTGAGGTTAAGACTAATAAAATACCTACCTCAAAGGAGACAGGTTTATCTTGTTGATCGGAAGTCTGCCAGCCAATTTATGGTGGAACATAAGATCTCCAAATCTAAATTTACACACCATAGTATAACAAGAAGTCAATGAGATTGAAAGTGGACTTGTAAGAGGACCATTGAAGGCTTGCTCTGTGATGCTGCACAGAAACCCTCACATCCTGACTCTTGCTCCAAGGGAGTTATGGCCCAGCAGGAAGACAGTGGGAAGGACAGGTGAGATTCTGTTGGAGAGGTATGTACAGAAAAGGATAAACAGGAAGAGAGCTGGCCTAGACCATCCCCAGTTTAGGATGATAACCATTCATGTTGAAGATGAAGATGATAATGGTGCTGAGGTGGTCTATCACTCTGGGATGGGAAGCCCATCCTTTTGGCCCCATACCACCCCACTACTGGTAGTTCTAGCTTAGAGATCAGGCTTGAACATGATTTGGATCCTCAGGGTTCATCTTCAAATGAGGTTGCTGTGGGTTCAGGTTAGCTCCTTAGCCTTTTTATGCCCTCCACCACTGGGGGGGGAGGTTATACAAATAAATGAAATAGAGAGTGCTGGCAGCCCTGATCTGATTACAATCATTCATTTTCTGGTCGTTAATAATTTGTGCAATAAAGGATTGAGGCTGCTCCAGTGAGGGGGAGGCTGTGACTCAGCCATCCATCCCTTGGCGCCAGCAGTGGGAGCTGGAAACATAAATTATTAGTTTCTTATCGCTTGGGCCGCCATAGCTCATGCTGCCATGGTCTGATGGGGGTTGGGAAAGGTCCTACTGAGAATCTGCTTTGAGCAACTGCTAGTCCTGGAATCTCTGGTTGGTGCCCTTTGTCACTCCAATCAACGTCTGAGTGCCTCAGTCTGTGACCCTAGAGTTAGAGCTGTGGCTACTATGGGGTGCGGCTTTGTTTTTGTTCCCTGAATCTCCACCCCTTGCTGAGTGGAAACAAACCCTCCAAAAAAGCCCAAAGCCCAGGCACACACCTGCTCAGTAAAAGACAGGGTTTTTCATCGCTATGTTCTGTGTTGGGTATTGTGTTCCCTGAAATATTGTGTGTTCCCCGAAATAAACATATCTGGGGTCAGAGAACAGACAGCCACTAGAACAAAGCCAAAAATGGTGGCTAGAAAATTGGAAGAGTAAGTCATAACAGATGTTGGGCGGTGGTGGTGCACGCCTTTAATCCCAGCACTTGGGAGGCAGAGCTAGCGGGATCTCTGAGTTCAAGGCCACTTTAGAAACTGCTAAGCATGGTGACCCATGCCTTTAATCCCAGAAACCCAACCTTTAAACCCAGGGAGTGGGGGCAGAAAGAGAAAGGTATATAAGGCGTGAGGACCAGGATTAAAGCATGTAGTTAGTTAAGCATTTGGTTGGTTAAGCACTCAGGTTTTGGAGCAACACAGTTCAGCTGAGATTCATGTGGAGGAGGACTCAGAAGCTTCCAGCCTGAGGAAACAGGATCACCTGAGGAACTAGCAAGGTGAGATAGCCGTGGCTTGTTCTGCTTCTCTGATCTTCCAGCATTCACCCCAATAACTGGCCTCTGGTTTGATCTTATTAATAAGACTCTTTAAGATTCATGCTACAATGTTCTCATTACGGAATCTCACAAACCACTCCTGTCCAAGTTCCCCAGCCTTGTGTCTTCATGCGGGGGCTGTGGGGGAGGTGTGGGTTGGTGGTGGCTCAGAGCACCTGTACTTACTTTTTCATATCTGCAGGGAATGTCTGTCTGTCTTCCTGGACCAGCTCCTGGTCTGGGGGCATTGAGTAGAGTGCCCCACTCTGGGATTGGTGCTATTTCGAGGGAGGCCTTGGTCACCCATGAATAGCAGGTTCAACAGGAGCCTTCTGTGGTTCTGTTATCTTCCTTTTTTTTTTTTTTTTTTTTTTTTTTTGTTCCGGAGCTAAGGACCAAGTCCAGGGCCTTGTGCTTGCTAGGCAAGCACTCTACCACTGAGCTAAATCCCCAACCCCTTGGTATCTTTCAAGAGTTCTGTTCTTAGCCTTTTTTTTTATTCTGAGATGCAGGGGCTGAGGTGGGTGAGGTAGGTGGTTGAACTCAAAGGCTATAGATAAGAGAGCTCTAGCCTTAGGGCATGACAAAAGTCTGGCAGGGCAGGATCCCAGTCTGCCTGGGGCAAATCTTTGTTTCCACCTTCAAACTATGGAAGTTTCCAACAAGGTTGGAAAGCTAAAAGTAGGTATGTAAGGAAGGAAGGATAGCCTCTGCTTCCTGCCAGGGAATATTGTTAGACCTAAATTCCTCTCTGTCTCAGCCTTTTATTCCTGGTGCTGGGAGTCACCTGAGTACTGCCTTGCATTTGTAAGGATGGTGATATCTGGTGACCAATGTTGCATGGCACAGAGGCCTGGAGCTAAGGGCTCCACATGCCCAGGGCTATTTGTCTATCACTTTCTGGCTGTGTGGCTTTGGAAAGGCATTCAACCCTAACCTTGAGTTCTATCTGTAAAATGGGACTAACTATTAAAGGAGGCAAAACTGGTGTTTGGTGAGGTGTACAGGTCCCAGATATGCCATGGTGCCCAGCACATACCCTCTGGGTCATGTGATTTCCTATTTCTCACAGCACAGTTTCAGAATGTTCCTACTTGCCACATCCCATTAGGCCCTCACTAAGCACCTAACCATCTGAATGCAGTGGCAAGAACAAGTACTGTAACTTGTGTGTCTATGATCTGATCGTTTTTATTGTTTCTGGTTCATCTCCAGTTGACTGGTTTTCCTTCTCTTTTTGATTTGTGTTTGCCTGTTGCCTCATCTACCTGGTGAGTTTTGATCGGGAATAAGAACTGTGGATTTTGTTTAATGTGTACTATTTAAAATATTTTTTTTCACTTTGCTCTGGATATTAAGAAGTCACTTTGAAACCATTTTGGTCCTGTTGTTTTGCTTTTGAAGACTTGCTGGGAGACCAGAAGAACCTTTCATCTAGGTTGAACTCTGTCCTACATTACCGTGTTAAGGCCCTGTTTTGTCCTTTTTGTGGGCTAAAGTTCTATAGATTGTCTGTGGAAGCTGCATAGTTCCTGATAGGACTCTCTTTTGTCCTTATGTTTGATTGTCTCTGGCCCGTCAGTATTGCCATCTCTGATCTTGGCTTGCTGATGGTAGTAGTGATAGGAAATCACAACATGTACACACAGTTGGGCTTGCCCAGCAGACCGCTTAGTTATTTCCGGTTCAAAATAGCCATTTCCAGGTCAGAACATCTCGCGTGACTAGGGCTTTATATGGTTGCGCGCAGCCATGTAATCTACAGCATGCGTGAAGTAGCCACATGCGGTCCTGTACACATGCGCAGCTCACTCTTTAAAAAAGCCGGCACCATGTTGCACAGGTCTCTCTTCTCTCTTCTCTCTCTCTCCTCTTCTCTCCTCCTCTTCTCTCTTCTCCTCACTCATGTGTGTGTTTCACACAAGCCTGTCACGTCTCTTCCTATCCTATATTAATAAACAGCTCTTCTGTGGATTTGTCGTGTTCGGGACATGTTCCTCGCGGGGTAAGAGCGCCAATAAATAACTAACAAGTAGGACCCCCAGTTCTGTCTCTTGCCCCTTGAGAGACCTTCCAAACTACTCTGGGTCTTTCTTTTGGTACTATAACCTGGAGACTCTTGAGTCAGGGCTCAACATTTGTATCACTACTTGGGCTCCTTGTTCTTCCTGACTGATATTTCTAGTGTCACTGAACATTAGGAGTACAACCTGGCACAAAGGAGCTTCTTGGAAGTCTTTTCTGAATGTACTACATGGATAGTCCCTATGGTTCCTGCAATGTGTACTGCAGCAGATCACTGACTCATCAGCTGTCTAGTTGTCTCTTGGGTAGGCAAATCTTACCAAAGTCTCACCCAAGGAGTGTGTCAGAGGGACTCCACTGTCAGCTACAGCATCTGCAGTGTCTCAGCTTGGCACTGTTCCCTATCTACAGGACCTCAGACTGACCCTGATGTACATGAAGGGTTAGGGTTTATTGCAGAACCAGGAGGAACAAATTTGCTGAAGCATACTAACTGTGATTGTAGGTGAGACTGCTTCATAATGAAAGCAGCAGACTCTTGTTGGCCTTGGACCAGGGTCCTGTCCTTGAAAAGTACTCATTACTGTTGGGTTTCAAACTAGGACCAACGGCTGAAGTGTCTATTTGACATATCAAAATGGATGCTGACTGTCAGGTTATCCCTTCATTTCTCAGTCTCTAACTGTTACAGGGCCCCTCTTGCTGACATACCCCACTCCTACCCTAAACTCCTCAAGCCTAGGGGCTGTGCTGCCCTTCTCCCAGTCGCTTTCCCTATATAATTTAACCATTTTGATTACCTGGTCCTTTTTGTCTACTTTGTCTGGGCCTCTGGCCAAACCAGCCAACCTGGCTGATGCACCTGGTTCTCCTCTCTCTCCCCTCTCTCCTATCCCCTCTCCTCACAAGGCACAGCTCAGTCTCGTCATGCTCACTCTGGACTCTCCCAGATACCTGGCCTCTGGTTATGCTCTCCCACATATCTATAATAAACTTTCTCCTCTACCATACCTAGGAGCAGTCATGTCCTTTTTTTTTTTTTTTTTTTTTTTTTTTTTTTGTGTGTGTGGAGCTGAGGAGGATCGAACCCAGGGCCTTGTGCTTGCTAGGCAAGCACTCTACCACTGAGCTAAATCCCCAACCCCTTCCTTTGCTTTTTTAATTTTTTCTTTTTTCATTCAATTACCAGTGTCCCATTGTGAGAAGATAATCTTAGAAATGTGCCCATAGGGCATGAAGACTGCTGATGCTGGATCTATATGTTTCGCCTGGAAGTGGGGTCTCTGTAGGCTACAGGGAAGCTTCTGAGACTGAACATACATGTGTGCTACAGAAGGGCATACAGCTAGCTGCACATAAGACCTGGTGAGTGGTTTGTCTCTGGAAATTGTTTGAAACATTGCCTATGGAGACAATGAAGTTTACTGCTGGTATTGGAGGGTCGAGGATTTCTATGGTGTCCCTTTGGTAAAGAAGTACTCAGGTGTACAGGCTGGAATGAGGTGGGACCTTCAGCTGGATTCTGGCTTTTGCTCCCAGTTGTATAGATAGACAAGCAGAAGGTCAGGAATGTGGCATCCAAGAGCCGGATGTAGGGACAGAGGCAGGCAGAATGCAGGAGTGTGAGATGCTCCTGAGTCTTGAACTCCTACATTGTTTCTTCAGTTTGATAGGAAGCTTGCATCTAAAGCCATCAGTGGACAGGCATCTCTGGAGTAACTTTGTATTTGTGTGTGTGCATGCTTACATGCATGCACTTGCACTGGGAGTTAGACCTAGTTCTTTGCACATGTTATGCTTTACTATTGAGCTATATTTCTAACCTGGTAAGACTATTTCCAATAGTCTCTGAAGGAAATGGCCTTGTTAAAATTATCACCTGTTTGGATTGGGATGCAGTAGCTCAGGGCTAAAGTACTTGCTTAGCATGTATGAAGTCCTGGGTTTCATTCCAAGCATTGTAAACAAACAAACAAGCAAAAATCAGGGAGGAGAGGGAAAAAGAATTAAATGAAAGCCACCTATCCTTAATCCAGCCATCAGCAGATCCCTGGAAACTTCTAGCTGAAGGCCTATGTGGGAACTGCTACCTCTAGCCACCTCTGATGTAACTTGGAGTCCTTGTTGGCTCCTTGGATCCCTTGACTTCTAGTCATTGTCTTCAAATGTAGAATCAACACAGATCTGTGTATCTGCATACAGGAGTCCCCTCTGAGGTGTTACTGCTTGTCAAAGAAAGTTCCTACTCCTGGGAGGGCTCCTTTCTTCTCTACTGGTCCATCAGCCCTTCTCTGTCCCTGCTGTTTCTCACTAGTCTAATACAGTCTCATAGTTGTCCTAGGCTCATTGGCACTCAAATGGACTGCGTCTGATTCCTTGACTGGAAGCAGAAGTAGGGTATCTGTTACACACAAGGCCTGTTGGGCACCAAGGGTGCCTGATCTCTGAACTCCTTAGTTCCCAAGGCTCTGGATGGAATGCAAGGGTCCTGTTAATTTTTTTTGTTGTTGTTGTTTTTGTTTTTATTTTTTCGAGACAGGGTTTCTCTGTGTAGCTTTGCACCTTTCCTGGAACTCGCTTTGTAGACCAGGCTGGCCTCAAACTCACAGAGATCCTCCTGGCTCTGCCTCCCAAGTGCTGGAATTAAAGATGTGCGCCACCACCACCCGGCCCCTGTTAATTTTTGAATGTGTTAAGGATTCCTCTGTCTGCTTTCTTACCCAAAGACACGTGTCTCTGCCACCCATCTAGGTGCCTGAGAGTTGCCTTCTTTTCTCCCTGGATATCAGCTGGGGCTCTCAGAGCACCAGTCTTGCTTTGTGGTTTGGTCTCCTTATCTGGATGATTCAGCCTCCTCTCTATGGATTCAGCCTTTTCACTTTTCACTCTGTCTAGCCCCTCCATGGCTACCATACCTATGTATCTTGTATGGCTTTTCTTCCAGGGTTGGACGCCCAGCCTCCACAAACATACACGCATCCCAGCAATGACACAAAGGACACATAGCTGTATACAGATCCATTAATATCGCCCTGGCTGTGCATTAACACAAAAACAATTCACCTGGATTTCCCTCACCTATCCTGGAGATCCTGAATGGGGAGCTCTCACTCACACTCTGTGTGGTAGCCTTGAGACTGATTTCATTTATCACTGACTGAGTATGAGTAATTTTATCATGAAACACAGTTCAGGGTGATAGATGAGGGAGCCAGAGCAGATGATTGCCTGGCTACCTTTGCTTTAAGAGGGATGCTCAAAGGGGGCCCCCTGCCTTGTATAGAGGGAAGACGATGGAACAAGAGAGGGAAGATGAGGAGAAAGAGCTTCAGTATGGTGGTTGGCAAGGCTTTGGAAGTGGGGGAGACAAGAGACATAGACCTAGTCTCCCTGCCAGAGTCCCAGAGGGGCATGTCATAAGTCAGGGTTCTGACTAGGTAGGGGACATGTCTGTCTCACAAATATGCCCATTGCCAAGGTCCAGAGGCAGAGGATGAGGAACAAACAGGCATGTATTTTTATGCCCAGATATAAAAAAACATGAAGATGTTTTCACATGTGTCTCTTTTTCTTCAGCTTCTTCACAAATTGATGTTATAATGTCTATTTCACTATCTCATCAATACTAGCCAAAGTCATATCTGCCTTAACCTTTGGATGTGGATGCATTTGGCTTCTGGAGCATCTTCCATTCAATTAGGGAACCTACCTATGGTGGCCATGGGGGCTAGCCTGTCCCCTAAGACTCAAACAATAGTGAACAGGAAAGGACTCAGCAGGCTCGAGTTCACATGATAACCAAAGAACAAGCTTCTAATCTGTTTCTGGCCTGTGAGTTTCCTGGGGTCTGGATGATTAAGTAGATCCTGCCTACCCATAGTAAACAAGTCCAAGTTCTCAGGTGTGGTCAGCTAACCCCAGTCCCATTTCTACCAAAGTAAAGCCTCTCAACACCAGCTCCATGCATCCAGGAAGCTGATCCCTTGGCTAGTCATAGGGTTAGACAGATTCAGTCCTGCAGGAGTGATTCTGCTGTTTCTTGTGTGTCTGGTGAGTGCCCAGTGGAGCTGATAGCCAACAATACAGTGGAGCTGATAGCCAACAATACTGTCATCTTGGTTGATGAGTCTCAGAAAGAAGGCTGGGAGTGGTGTAAGGGGATGCTGGTACAGGAGTAGAGCTGTCCCTAGGCAGCTGCACAGCTTCCCCTGAGGCTGCTGCTGACTCAGCCAAGGTGCCAGGCACATCTGGGAAGTCTGGGTCACTGCCTGCCCACAGCTGCCCCTATGCCTGCCTCAGTGAGTTACTCTTTAAGGCTACCTCTTTGCCACAGCAGATTAACCCGTTCACCTCTGGTTGCAGGAAGGTTGTTTGAGTGGGTATCAGGCAGATACTCTATTCACAGTTGCAGCCAGAGACACCTGTAGAAGCTGCAGGTACATGGGTCCTTTTCATTGAGGACACTGTCACTCCTCCCCTTTCCCCTATAGCCAGGCCTTCCCCTTTCTTATTGTGGCAGAAGAATTCAATGATTAACTGGTAACTCCTGGTTTCTGCTTGAATTATTAATGGGCTGGGCTCCCCACTGGTGTCTTCATAAATACTGAACCCAATGTTCATTGCCATCTCAGGACACTGAGGCTTCAAAAGTCATGACATGGGTATAGCCTTTGCAGAGAGACTAGTTACATTTTGCCTCCTGCTACAGGGTTAATGCTCTTTCCCCAAATGTCCTCTTCCACCAAGCAGATTGTACAGGGAAGTGACTTGTTCTGTGTGGGTACTTGAACTCTGAATTGCCAGAAGAGAACATGCAGATGATCGATACCATGGGTGAAAAAGAATCAAGTCCAAACACAAACTCCAGAGAAATGTCCCAAAGTACTCAGAGGTAAGTGAAACCCCAACCGTTACATCTCCTTGACCTTTGAGAGACTCACAGTGGACCATACTCCTCTTGCCTACTAAAAAACCAGACTGAACTATCACACAGGCCCAGCACCCCCAACTTTTAAAAAATTTTTGAGACAGGGTCTCTCTGTGTAGTCCTGGCTGTGCTGATACTCCCTATGCAGACCAGGTTGGCCTCAAACACACAGATCCACCTTCCTCTGCCTCTTGAGTGCTGGGATCAAAGGCATGTGCCAACACCAGACCAAGACCAGCATTCTAATTATAGATTTTTAAAAATTATTCTAAATAATATTTATTACATTTATTCATGTGTGTGTTTCAGGGTAGTGCATGGGTGTACACAAGTATAACAACATTTTTGTTTGTTTGTTTGTTTGTTTGTATTTCGAGACAGGGATTCTCTGTGTAGCTTTGTGCCTTTCCTGGAACTCATTTGGTAGACCAGGCTGGCTTCAAACTCACAAAGATCCACCTGCCTCTGCCTCCCTAGTGCTGGCATTAAAGGCGTGTGCTACCACCACCTGGCTGTATTGCTGTGGATATTGCTCTGTGTAAATAAAATTCTGAGTGGCCAGTGGCCAGGCAGGAAGTATAGGCGGGACAAGAGAGAAGAGAATTCTGGGAGTAGGAAGGCTGAGGGGAGAGACACAGCCTGGCGTGTGCATCTGACCTGCAGTGTGGCGGGAATGAGAAATCTATAAGCGGCACTTTACTCTGCTGCATGGTGGATTTAGCCTTTGCTAGTTAAAAAAAAAAAAAAAGAAAAGAAAAGAAAAAGAAAGATAAAAAGGTTTCTGGGCTATGCACTGCTTTGATAGAACTGCTTCTGATAGTTAATGATACACATAGCTTCAGACCCAAATCTGGCAGTAAACTTTACCGCCGCCACATTGGAAAGCTGAGGTGGGCAGAGCCAGCAGCCACAGTGGCATTTCAGTCTTACAAAGATGGATATTACACAGAATCTGGTGTGTGTTGCCTTTGGAATTTTTAACTACAGAAAAAGATTCTATCGTAAAAGCTGTTGAGTTAAATAAATATGTAAATTTTAAAGGTACCTTGACTTCAGCATTTGGATATAAAGATTATTTGCTTTGGAAAAGAGTCTCTGCTTTTGTTTCCACAGAAAGCCAGAGGCTATGGATTTGTTCCAGATTAAGATACATCAGGTTTGATCAGCCAAGACCTCCTGGAAGGTCTCTGATGACACCATGGCCCAGATGATCCAACATCCAGAATGGTTTCAAGGCAACTGGCTCAGAGGTTCACCCTCACGGACTACTCCATAATCCAAAAATTTTCTTTATGTCCCCATAAGATACAGTGCCCCCCTCCATCAGGAAGTAGTAAGAAAAACTATGCCTAATATCCCAAATATATCAAGCTGGCTTTGGAGATGGAATTGGCTCACTCCATCTCTAAACCCAGACATATTGAAAAAAAAAAAAAAAAAGGGTTGAGAGATTCTTGTGTCCTAAATCAGAAGAGCCTCTGGTGTGGGACAGAGAAAAACCAATATTTTTATTTAAATCAGGTTGATTATAAATGTGTATTCTTTCTAAAGAAGAAAAGGGGATATGATACAGATATAATAGGATGAAAGGGTAGATTAAGGAACTTAATTTTAAAGAGCAGCAACTTGTTTAAAATGTTTTACATTGGCATAGATTTTAGTCTATTGATACAAACTTAAAGTAAATTTTGTTATACTGTGTGTATATTTCTATTCGTGTTTAAGGTAATTATGTTTGTATAGCTCATTTTAAATTGTAATGGATAATAAAAATAGATTAATAATTAGTCATCTATGATAATCATACTCATAGCCATGTTAGTTAAGTCTTCTAAATATACATAGAGG